>NC_138774.1:269454301-269639911 GCF_965119305.1 Pelophylax lessonae | reverse complement strand
TCCAATTAAACGGAGGATGATGTATTTTTTTGCACAAGCTCCACCCCTTGTGTCATGTGATTATTTTGGCAGAAATTATTGCTAACATTTGCTATTAGAGGCAGCCCATGATCTGCTTTATGTATTGAGATATTTTATTGACTTTTTTTTCCCGCAGGGATTCACCAGATTAAAGGTTTCCATTGGTATATGTACACACACTATATTACCAAAAGTATTGGGACGCCTGCCTTTACACACACATGAACTTTAATGGCATCCCAGTCTTAGGTCATAGGGTTCAATATAGAGTTGTCCCACCATTTGCAGCTATAACAGCTTCAACTCTTCTGGGAAGGCTGTCCACAAGGTTTAGAAGTGTGTCTATGGGAATGTTTGACCGTTTTTCCAGATGCGCATTTGTGAGGTCAGGCACTGATGTCAGTGCCATGTTAAGAGCATTAAAGGGCCCCGGGCAATGCAGTGCACTGGGGCCCTGCCTACAGAATTACCAATGAGAATAAAAATGCAAATTATCGATAAGGCAATATTTATTGGTACAGCAGTGCCAGGCTAATGACAGCTTCCAAGTTGGGAGGTTGGGTCCAGTGAATACACACACGGAAGGGAGTCAGACTCAACTGTCCTGTTTGCGCCTGTTCCTGTGGAGATGGACAGGCTTTCCTGCAGTTGTGTAATAGCAGGCAAAGAGAGACAAGGCGCCCGATATAACCAGTAAATAAGGAGGCCTGTATGAAAACCTCAGCTGCTCCTTCAAGGACTCCTGTGGTCAGAGTATGGTAAATAGAAAGACTGGAAATAGGGGAGCACTTCTGGTTATGGCTGTTACAAGATGACCAGTCACAATGAAGTATGGGCAAATTGCATGATTGTATACTGTAGAGAAAACTTAAGTAAAGCTCCACTCCAAATGGAAGATCCAAATCAATCAGCCCAGTCTCCGAAGGGAGAGGATCATGCTCTGCTTCAGTATGTCACAGTACATGTTGGCATTCATGGTTCCCTCAATGAATTGTAGCTCCCCAGTGCTGGCAGCACTCATGCAGGCAAGACACACTTGTCTTTGTACTCCTCACCTGATTGCCGCCACACACGCTTGACACCATCTGAACCAAATAAGTTTATCTTGGTCTCATCAGACCACAGTACATGGTTCCAGTAATCCATGTCCTTATCTGCTTGTCTTTAGCAAACTGTTTGCGGGCTTTCTTGTACATCATCTTTAGAAGAGTCTTCCTTCTGGGATGATAGCCATGCAGACCAATTTGATACAGAGTGTTCACAGTGTGTATGTCAGTCTGAGCACTGACAGACTGACCCCCCACCTCTTCAACAATGATGGCAGAACTCATACGTCTATTTCCCAAAGACAGCCTCTGGGCTTGACGCTGAGCACGTGCACTTAGCTTCTTTGGTCGACCATGGCGAGGCCTGCTCTGAGTGGAACCTGTCCTGTTAAACCACTCTATGGTCTTGGCCACCATGCTGCAGCTCAGTTTTAGGGTCAATTGACAATCTTTTTATAGCCTAGGCCATCTTTATGTAGAGCAACAATTCTTTTTTTCAGATCCTCAGAGAGTTCTTTACCATGAGGTGTCATGTTGAACTTCCAGTGACCAGTATGAGAGAGTGAGAGCGATAACATCAAATTTAACACACCTGCTCCCCATTCACACCTGAGACCTTGTAACACTAAAGAATCACATGACACTGGGGAGGGAAAATGGGTAATTGGGCCCACTTTGGACATTTTCACTTAGGGGTGTACTCACTATTGTGGCCAGCGGTTTAGATTAATGGCTGTGTGTTGAGTTATTTTGAGGGGACAGAAAATTTACACTGTTATACAAGCTGTACACTCACTACTTTACATTGTAGCAAAGTATGTCATTTCTTCAGTGTTGTCACATGAAAAGATAATAAAATATTTACAAAAATGTGAGGGGTGTACTCACTTTTGTGAGATACTGTAATTTTTTTTTTTTTATTAACGAGACTTTAAAATCACTTTAACTACTTGCCGACCGCTCACTGGAGCTCTACTGCGGCAAAGTGGTTAGTTCCCGTCCAGCGACGTAGACCTACGTCGCTGGCCTCCTCCCCTTGTGGGCGGCGCACGCGCGCCGCCGGAGGCTCGCTCCCACTGTATTCAGTCACAGCGGAAGTCGGGCCAGGGGAGGAGCGGCGGCGATTGCCGCTGCTCTTCCCCGATCGTCGGGGAATCGAGTTTGTAGATCCGCCCGCTTGTGTAAACAAAGCGGGCGGATCTCCTAAGTGACAGACAGTGACAGATTGCAGGGTTCAGCATAGCTGAACCTGCGATCTGTCCCTGTGTCACTCAGTCACCTCCCCCCACACACGTTAGTAAGCAGCAGGCATACATTAACCCCTCCCTCTCCAATAAAATTAACCCCTTCCCTGCCAGTGTAATGTTTACAGTAACAGTGCATATTTATAGCACTGATTACTGTAGTAATGTCACTGGTACCCCCAAAAGTGTCAAAAATGTCAGTCAAGGGTCCGATCTGTCCGCCGCAATGTAGCAGTCCCGCAAAAAAAAAAAAAAAAAAAATCGCAGATCGCCGCCATTACTCGTTAAAAAAAAAAAAACACCAAAAATGACAGAAATCTTTCCCTTAGTTAGTAAACGCAATAACTTTTGCGCAAACCAATCAAAATACGCTTATTGTGATTTACCAAACATAGGGAGTAGAAAACAAATTGGCCAAAAATTTAAAAAAATTTTGATTTTTACATTTTTTTGGGGGGGAATTTCGTATAAAAAAAATTTGAAAAATATTGTTATTTTTTCAAAATTTATGCTCTTTTTTTGTTTATAGCACAAAAAGTAAAAATCGCACAGGTGATCAAATACCACCAAAAGAAAGCTCTGTTTGTGGGAAAAAAAGGACGTAAATTTCGTTTGGGTACGGCATCGCACGACCGCGCAATTGTCCGTTAAAGTTGCATAGTGCCGAATCGCAAAAGGTGGCCCAGACGTAAGACAGCAAAATCCTCCAGTGGTAAAGTGGTTAATTGACAAATAAGTACAGCTTAACCAAAGTAGGTACAATATTTTGATAATGCAAAGCAATCATAATTACAAAGAATGCCTAAACAGTATGACAACAATTCTGCCTCAACTCCGGATGGGTGGAGGTGGTGTGAAGATCATACAGAGCTATACTATTCCAAAGGCTTTTGTACCCAACAAGATCATATAGCTGGGAGGTACCACCTAATAGAAAATAGGAAAAAAAAACCTAGTGTCAAAAAGGTTTGCAAGAAAAAAATTAAAATGTAGAGCTTCTTTTTAACAGCACAGACCAACAAAAAAAGAGATAGGCTCATGTTTTCTGAATAGTGAGACCCCAGACATAACATCCCCAGCATTCTCTACAGTCTTCTGGCTGAATTTAGCTAAAATGCCAAGAGGTAAACAGAGCGACACACAAAATAAAGAAAAAGTTATTACAATTTCTAGAATTTGAAGCCTGTTGCTCCCCCCTTTAAAACCTTCCCCACCTCCATTCCTAGTAATTATCCCTGTGCTTTATGGTAAATACAGTGGGGTATTAATCTGTAACACATATGTACAGCCGCAAAAGGGTGGGCACATGCAGCACAAAAGTGTCACTGGGGGGCCGAAGGTTCTGTATTGAGAATGTGTTCCCAGCACAGTATCCACTGTGACAGACAATCATAGTAATCACATGATCATCATTTCTTCCTACCTCAGTCATTTTTAAAGAAACGTTCGAGTGGGCAGGAAGGGGTTTGTGTAATAAGATGTCCTAGGAGGGGTTGGAGCTCCTGTTCTAAATCATCTCTTTTATTATATTAAAATTTAAAAACGGCTTGATTATTTTGTACAAGCTAAAACGTCATCAAAAATGGTTTTAGGTTTTCCAACTTCTCCAACTGATTCTTTTCAAACTCAACCTACAAAAAAATAAAAAATAAAATCTATTTGCATAGTTTGAAAAATATGCTATGTGGCTAAAAGTTGTGGACCGGACATTCACACCTTTAGGAACTCTTTGAAACTTTCCTTCCAAAACCCTCATAACAGAGTTGCCCTCCTCCCTACCTTTGCAGAGATAACAGCCTCCACTCTTCTGAGAAGGTTTTCCTCAAGATTTTGGAGTATCTGTGGGAATATGTGCCCATTCAGCCAAAACAGCTTTAGTTAAGTCAGGTAGTGATGCTGGCAATAAGACCTGGCCTGGAATCAGTGTTCCAATTTATCCCAAAAGTTTTCAGTAAGGTTGAGGACAGGACTTTGCGCAAGTCATTCAAGTTCCTCCAGACCAAAAACCATAAAACCATGTCTACACGGAGCGGACTTTGTGTACAGGAGAACAGCCATGCTGGAACTGAAAAGGGTCTTCCCCAAACTGTTAACACAAGGTTACAAGTTCAGAGTATGACTTTGTACTGTAAGTTGCAGCATTAGGAAAACCCTTCACTGGGAACATCTAGTCAATCATTTGGGCGGGTGAACAAGTGGCCATTAAATGTAGTTACACATAGCTTCATAGATCTGATAGGAATTAAATATACTTGGGCACCATAAAATGTCAAAAGAAAGAAGCACTTTGGATTGGAACAGAAACAAGCCTGATTTCAATTTCCACCATTAATACTCAATTCTGATTTTATTTTTCAATGTATAATTAGCTTGTAGATATATCCATCACTATATTATATCTTAGAAGGCCCTGTTCTATATATGTTTCAGTAAACTCAGACTAAATAAAGTATTTCTGTTACTCTAACTTGTTGCGAATAATGTGGGAAGTGAAGACATGTTTTGGCAAATAACTTATACAACTGTATTGCTTCACAGTCAGCTGTGTCTGGCAACCACAGAATGACTAATATATCACTTATACACTGTACGTCTTGGCGCACATAAAGCAAAAATGCTACATAGAATAGTACAATTAATAGAAAAATTTCTGCATTTGGATGCGTTTCTGCATCCGTATATTTGATACGTTCTGGTGCATTTTTTATGTGTTCTGGTGCGTTTTTTTTCCTTTTTTTCTTTATTTTTACTTCATCTCAGTAGAGGATGTGTGTGTTCTTGATGTGTTTTGCCACATTCCATAAAGAAAAAATGCAACATGTTCTACTTTTGTTGACTGCACTGGAACGTACATCACTAGTGTGATCTAGAGCCATTGGAATCCATGTTATACACTGTCAATGTGTTTTTGATGCAGAATAAAAATGCACTGGACTGCATCAGGTGTAAGCCAGCCCTCAAAGGTAATAAACAATGCTCAAGAGTTAAAGATATGATATCTCAAACCTCCCCAATTTTTTCAGCACTGTTGGTACAAAACGAAAAGCAGCCAATAAGAAAAGGGCGCTGCACTGATGTTGTTTTTGAATCATGTATTGATTCTCTTACTTCACGTGTAGGCCGTTATATAGACAATTATCTGCAGCCTATAGCTGTTAATACAAATTCTTACCTCAAGTATTTAACTCAGGTGATTAACCTGCTCAAGGAAATTGAGTGGAAAGAGCTAGATCTTAGCTACTGCGGATGTGTCATCACTTTACACTATAATCTCTCACCAACATGGGAGAGAGCCTGTACAGGATTCAGCTCTCCCATCTCTTCAACATGAGTTTATTTTATGGCTTCTGGATTTTTCCATGAAGAATAACTACTTCTGGTTTCAGGGTTCTTACTATTTACAATGTCGTGGAGTCGCCATGGGTCAAGCATGGCCAATTTATTCATTGCTAAGTTGGAGGAGGACATCATCGATACCCCCCCAAGACTTGAGTTGGTTCTTTGGAGGCGATACATTGATGATGTCCTCCTCTTATGGGATGGGAACATGGAATCACTGAATAATTTTATGTGCCAGCTTAACAACAATGAACTGAGGAATTATTCTCCAACATAAGAAAGCCAGTTTCTATGATTAAAGAGGAACTGTAGTTTCTGTGAAAATTATCTACAGAGGCAGACACCTTGAAGAAACGGTTCCTTAAAAAAGGCTGTGAAACTTGAGCGAGTCATTCAAGAAGTGGATAATAGAGATAGGACTGATATTTTAGCGTCCCGTTCTCGGTTAGCGAATGATCACCCATCTAATTTTTTACCCAAGTTTTCTTTCTTTACTTCTTATTCTACTCAGCACTATGTGATTCAAATATACTTAAGAAACTTTGGGATGTTCTTAAGAATGATAGGGCTTTGGACCTACTGCTGCCGGCAGCCCCAGCTGTTGTCTTTAGGGGCGTCCCCTCCTTGAGGCTACAGATTTACATTGGGGGCAAAGATTTTTTTCAACAAATGAAAGGGTTTTATCCCTGTAGGAGGTGTGCGGTTTTTCAAACTACTTGTCTTAAGGACAGAAGGTATACCTCTCACCAATCTACTGTCACTTCCAAGTCATATGAGATTAATTCCCTTCTAACAAGTGCATTAAAAAATGTGATGTATATCATTACCTGTCCACGTGTTCTACAGTATGTTGGCTTTACCATTCGCACCCTTCAGGTGAGAATGAAAGAACATATTGCCAACATAAGAAAAGGTTTTCCCAAACACAGCCTTTCGAAGCATTTCAATTCTCACCATAATAGAAACCCTAAGGGTATTTCTTTTATGGCCATAGATCAATATCCCCCCCATTGGAGAGGTAGCCACATAAGGAGGGAGATCTCTAAGCTAGAAACAAAATGTATTTTCTGGCTGAAATCCAATAGGCCCCATGGTTTAACTATCGAGTGGGACATTAATACTTTTATAAACAATAGCTAATTATCCCTTTTTTCATCTTATTTTTTAATTTGTATTATTTTTAATTTTTTCTAAAGTTGCTTAGAGGTTTGCCAGTAGTTTCCCTTATGGAACGCATTTGTACGAGTTTGCCGGATGTTGTTATCGCCGAAACACAGCATTCGTTCTGTTTGTAGCACATTCATGTGATTTCCATTAAGACGAGGCGCCTTCCAGAACGCAACTGCGCCACTTCCGGGGGTGCCTTGTTGATTCTTTCCGGGTCTCCAAAAGGCTTATATTTTTTTTATTTTTACTTCTGGCCGCTATCATAAAAATTCAGGGATAGGCACATACGTGACCATGCCACATCGGGAGGAGGTAGGTCAAGTGACGTTGCCACGTTGGCTAGTCAACCATACTGTTGGTTGGAAACATCAGCTACATCATGAGGAGCTACATGCCTTTTTAATGCTTCTGTTTGTAAGTACTTTGGCTCTTATAAATAAACTGTTTGTGAGTAATACTAGCACAATGAAGTTCCTTCTTGCTTATCCTTACATACATTCCCTGTGAGAGCCTATGTATGGTGGACCATGCCGGTATATTAAAGATTATTTACGCCATAAGAGTGGAGAGTTGGAGTGAGACACATCTAAGCTTTATTGACTACTCTTGAACAAGTAGTCCATCCTTTGAGGTAAGCGTCAGTGTGAACTCTTTCCTCTAGTGGCGGATCCTTCCCAACACTTTCCTGTGTGGTTCTGCACTTTTTTGGACTCTTGTCTTTAAAGTTGCTTTTTATTACATATTAGACTTTAATGATGTGTTAAGCGCTGCATTTGTGTGATACTATTTTTATTTTCTTTAACCAGGAGAATTGTGTTAGCAGCTTTTGACCATTTTTAATGCAACAATTATACTTGTTTGTTTAATAGCGCAGGTGATTTCTTGGTTTTTCATGTATTGAAAGCTTCTCATTTGCATTATGGTAGCTAAGACATTTGTTAATGGTACTGGTATAAACCAAAATTCCAGCTTGTAGTTGGAGATCTTTGGATCAATCTACCTAGCGATGATTTTTAATTTTATTTTATTTGTTTATGTTCCTTTTTTGGTTCATTACAGAGAGTGCAGCAGATAGAGAGACTTCAGAAGACAGAATCAGAAACCCTGACAGGAATATTGCAGACCAAGATGTACTTTAAAGTGGAACACCAGCTAAAATATACACTCACTGGTCACTTTATTAGGTACACCTTGCTACTACTGGGTTGGCCCCCCTTTTCCATTTGGTCCATAGTGACATGATAACATCACGCAATTGCTGCAGATTTGTCAGCTGCACATCCATGATGCGAATCTCCCATTACACCACATCCCAAAGGTGCTATATTGGATAAGATATGGGGAGTGTGGAGGCCATTGGAGTACAGTGACCTCATTGTCATGTTCAAGAAACCAGTGGTGAGATGATTTGAGCTTTGTGACATGATGCATTATCCTGCTGGAAGGAGCCATCAGAAGATGGGGACACTGTAGTCATAAAGGGATGGACATGGTCACCAACAACACTCAGGTAGGCCGTGGCTTTTAAACAATGCTCAATTGGTACTAAGGGGCCCAAAGTGTGCCAAGAAAATGCCATGCTTTCATGTTGTTCATGCCAAATTATGACCCTACCATCTGAATGTCGCAGCTGAAATCGAGCCTCATCAGACCAGGCAACGTTTCTCCAATCTTCTATTGTCCAATTTTGGTGAGCCTGTGCGAACTGTAGTCTCACTTTCCTGTTCCTAGCTGACAGGAGTGGCACTTGGTGTGATCTTCTGCTGCTGTAGCCCATCTGCTTCAAGCTTCAATGTGTTGTGCATTCAGAGATGGTATTCTGCATACCTTGGTTGTAACGAGTAGTTATTTGAGTTACTGTTGCCTTTCTATCATATCAAGTCTGCCCATCCTCCTCTGTCCTCTGACATTAACAAGGCATTCTCAACTACACAACTGCCGCTCACTGCATATTTTTTTTTTTTTGGACCATTCTCTGTAAACCCGAGAGATGGTTGTGCGTGAAAATCCCAGTAGATCAGCAGTGTTTTAAATACTCAGACTGTCTGGCATCAACAACCATGCCACGTTAAAAGTCACTTAAACCCCATTTCTTCCTCATTCTGATGCTAAGTTTAAACTTCAACAAGTTTTCTTCACCACATCCAGATGCCTAAATGCTGCCATTTGATTGTTTGAGTAGCAATTAAACAGGTGTACCTAATAAAGTGGCTGACGAGTATTACTTTTTGACAGTTGTCTGTTTCCTCATTACACTAATAAATCGCTTGATTTATTCTCCCTGGAGAAGGGACGCCTGAGGGGGGACATGATAGCAATTTATAAATATCTCAATGGGGATCTCAGCTTAGAAAAGCAGCTATTCAGTCGAAGGGATTGCATGAGGACTCGAGGGCATTGCGATTAGAGGTGAAGCGTTTTAACCTCAGGCAACGTGGGGGATTCTTTACGGTTAGGGCTACAAGATTGTGGAATTCTCTACCACAAGAGGTGGTTTCTGCGAGAAGTATGGTGGCTTTCAAAAGACTCTTAGACGTACATCTCAAGGATCAGAACATTCAGGGCTATGTGAGATGAATACAGCCACACACACCTACACAGGTCGAACTGGACGGACTATTGTCTTTATTCAACCTCACCTACTATGTAACTATTTAACTATCCCTAATATGACATCCAAAAAATAACCTGTACTCCATTGAGATTGGAGCAGCAAATTAGCCACTGCTATGCATTCCCTATGAAGTCCCCACTTGTTTAGCTAGGGTGCTCACCATTGTACTATGGGAGGCAACCATGCAAAGTCCCTCTAAGTACATAAAGTACCCTACGTATCCATCAGTTGTGGAATGGAGTGTCAACCTCGACCCAAGTCAGGTTTACAGAATGGGGTACATGTTCTATAATTCTTCTCATGGTGACTTTCACCATTCAGTGACCTAATCAGCTTCATTCAGGTGTATCGGGAACCACATCCTGAAAGCTAGTCTGTGTGTACTTTCCTATTCTGTCATCTACTATTTTTGCTCTTCAAGAGACTACACATGGAAAACGCGAATCATTGTTGAAAGAGTGGAGGAAGACCATAAAATAAGCCTTCAAAAAAAAAAAAAAAAAAGTATAAACATTGTGTGTGGCATTAGTCATTAGCGCGGCACCTAGAAAGACTAGGTATAAATCTGTCACTTCTTTTGCTGTATGTAAACACCACAAAGGTAGATCCTTACACTGAGCAAACACCCGAAGAGGGAGATGCAGGAACGTTGTGTCAGTGACACGCCAGGAGCAGACATGTCAAGTCCCCTGAAAATTCAGGAAATCACATGTGATACGTACCCCCAACCTACTTATAAAGGATAATCGCCCATAATTTCAGTGTCTTGATATATCGAAGGCTCATCCTGTTCTTTACCCACCTTTACTATAGACTCCATGTGTACGGGCGTGGGCTGTGAATCTACTACCTACTACTACACGCACACAAAGACAAGGTTGCAACCTTTAGGATAAAATTCTAGCATTGTGCTTTCTAATACTAGGTGGCAACCCTGATCTGTACTTAAAGCGAAAGCGGAGTTCCACCCTAAAATTATACTTACCTCCATCTTCTTGCTTCGGGTCACCTGAAAAACGATGGATAATCGCAATTTTTTTTATTTTTTTTACTTACCTCGTTTAGAAGAAAATATACTTACCTTACTTCCTCTTCCTCCCCTCGGCGATTCGTCACTTCCTGGCATGCAATGATTCCTGGAAGCTGAACGTCATCGCTCCCAGGAATCAATGCGCCTGCACCGGCCCCGACGTCAGTTCCGGTGCAGGCGCCGTCATACCTTGCAAAACAGCTTCTGGGCATGCCCAGAAGCTGTGCAGGGATGACGCTGTCGCACCGGAAGTGACGGCGGGGCCGGTGCAGTGCATCGTGGGACTGAAGAAGATGGAAGAGGACACAGAAGAGGATTGCGCTGGCTTCAAGCTGCCCACACCTGAGATGGCAGCGCTGGAGAATACATTTTCAAGGTAAGTATTTCTTCTGTCAGGTAAGTGCAACCCTGGACAGATCAGAGGCTAGCCATTGTGGAATGTACTAGCCCTGACTGTCCCGGGGGTATTTTTATTAAAAAAAACGTTCACTGGGTGGAACTCCGCTTTAAGGTGTGATTGGGGGGGGGGGGGGTGCTGGCTATTTTGTGGTACATTTATACAGAAGATTCCCAGTGTAAATTACTTTTAGAAAAAAATGTTACTAGTTAGTCAGCTCATATTCTGTTGCAGACTAAACAGGACCTGCTGGAATGAGCAGACCTAGTACTGGCTACTTAGGATGTATGTGTAGTATTTAAAGTGGAGCTTTACCCTCTCAATCAACATTGAATATTTGTAATCCCTATGCTGCTAGCATCAGTAAATAGATAGGAAAATATAGAATTTTTACTTGTTTTAAACTTTTTTTTTTGCATTTTTGAAGTTTCTTGCCTAGGCAAATTATGTCATACATCCCAGGAGCCTTTAGGCGGAAGGAGGGGTTTTCTCAACTAAGCACACCTTCTAGCCTGCATGGCTGAGCAAAAGGCAGATGGTTCCAGGAAGTCAATGTTAAATGAATCATCTGCCCTTACTCAAGATGGCCACGGCAGAAATGCTAGGGGGGTGTTTTCCAAAGTGATTTCTCAGCAAAACAAAGCAAGGAAACATGGATAAACCGGGACGTTTGCTTTGAATATTAAAAGTGAATTAAAGCGGAGTTCTGGCCTCTGGGGTCAAATTTAGATAACAATACTCCCAGGACAGTCAGGGCTAGTACATTCCACAATGGATAGCCTCTGAACTGTCCAGGGTCGCACTTACCAGTAAGAAGAAATACTTACCTTGAAAAGTTCTTCTCCAGCGCTGCCATCTCAGGTGTGGGCAGCTGAAGCCAGTGCGTCCTCTTCTGCGACGTTGGAGTCCCACAATGCACTGCACCAGCCCTGCTCATCACTTCCGGTGCAAGCGCGGCATCCCTGCACAGCTCCTGGGCATGCCCAGAAGCTGTTTAGCAGGGAATGCCGCGCCTGCACCGGAACTGACGAGTGGGGCCGGTGCAGGCACATTGACTCATGGGAGCAATGACGTTCAGCTCCCAGGAGTCATCGCAAGCCGCAAGTGACGGCGCGGGCGCCACCGAGGGAGGAAGTTGAAGGAAGGTGAGTATATTTTCTTCAATATCAAGGTAAGTGACCCAAAAAAAATTGGGAGCACCCATTTCTTTTTCAGGTGGCCCTTAGCAAGCAGGTGGCCCAAAATCTATTTTTTCGATTTTGAGGCCGGAACTCCGCTTTAAAGAGTGCATTTGGTTTGTGGTGTTCAGATGCAGTGTAGTTCTTTCACCCCTGGTCATGGCCGAGACAAGAAGTTTGGATCGGTTAGCGTCCTTTGATTGTGTGACCCTGCGGTCCTATACACTTGATGTTCAGTGTATTTTTAATAAACATGTTTAGTACTACTACACCATGCGGATTCTCATTTCCCTTCCATGTGTTGGCCGTTTGAGCGTTATCAGCTAATCACCAAAAGCTACATTTTTAAAGATTACTGATTCAATAGCAGCGAGTTACATTGAATCTTAAGGTGAGTGGCCATTGCGCATAGTGGGAGAGCACATGGATGAAACATTCGATTGCACGGAATAACAATGTCACTTTATTTGGAGAAATAATACAGCACTTCACTATATTTTTTTTAATCCAACAACTCTTTATTGGGTATTAAGAAGGTAGACAAAGGATAGGAGAAAGACATTATACTCCTGTAATATGTATTACAAGGAACGGATGACATAAGCATTGGTGTATAACACGTTTAAAAAAAATACAAATGTTTGAAAAAAGGGAAAGAAAAAAAGCATCAAACATAGGTGTACTAATAATAGGAGGCATGTATATGCTTGCTGTGTTTTGATTGGCTTAGTATAAAGGATAAATGCAGCAAGACTTCCTGCTCACAATTTACTGAAAGAGCATATATTCGTAGGCCAAAGTCACCTTGTACGTTAATATTGCTCATTCAGTTACTAATGGCGCTTTTCCACTGCATGGAACCGAACGGTTCGGCTCGCTTTTGTGCTTTTCCACTGCTGGTACCGCATGGTACGGTGTAGGAACAGTTCGGTACGGTACGGCGGCGCTTTTCCACTGCATGGAACCGAATGGTACCGCTCTCAAAAACAGTACCACCTCGATTGTGGTTCCAAGAGGTACCATACCCGGTACCATACCCCACAATCCTTTGCATGCAGTCACTACTAGCCACTGATTGGTCAGAGAATCCCACCCACCCCGTTGTTATCCCACCCATTTAACTTTAGTACTACTTTAGTGGAAAAGCAAACCATACCGTACCGTACCGAACCGTTCCAACACCGTACCATGCGATACCAGCAGTGGAAAAGCAAACCGGGCCAAGCAGGGCCGAGTAGAGCTGAGCCTGTACTTGCAGTGGAAAAGTGCCAATAATCTTCCTCTATGGAGGTGGATGTCAGGACTAGCCACCGATCCCATATTTTATTATATTTTGCTGGACAATTTCTGTGCATATAGAGGAGGACGTTTTTAAAAGGCAGGGATTGATTAACAGCCACCTTCCACTCCCCAAGTGTTGGTGTGGAGGCTTGAAGCCACCTTCTCGCTATAAATAATATGGCCGTAAATGCTTCACTTTATATTTGAAGGAACTATTGTTTTTTCACTTTTGTTTGCACAGCACTAGCATTTGGATGCACTGCCCAACAGGGCTGATATGAACTGATTTATCATATTTATTTTGATTTATATATTTTTATATATCATTGTTTATTTATGTCTATGGTCATATTTATTCATTTTTAGCAACCTATAAATATGCTATTAATTGAGAGTTTATATGGTTGTTTATGCATTTTTGTTGCTTTATGCTGATCATCACAGAGTATAAATACACATCGGTTGGATTAAGACCCCGTTCACACTGGGGCGATCCGACTTGCCGGGGCGACCTCACAGGGAGCGGCCGTCACGGACTTCATAACATTGAAGTCAATGCAGGTCGCTCCAGGTCGCCCCAAAGAAGCTCCGGACCCTTTTTCTAAGTCGAAGCGACTTGTGTCGCTCCTATTAGAACAGGTCCACAGCTTCTCTATGGCAGGCGACATACGGCGACCAGGTCGCCTGACAGGTCGCCCCAGTGTGAACGGGGTCTTAGCACCACACAATTTATGATTTAATATTTTACTGTGTATGTGGTGACACTACAGGTGTTGGCAGAATTATCCTGCAATAGTTTTAGGCACAAACCGTAATTATCAGACACAGTGTTACGCACAAGTTATTTACATATTAAATGTTATTTTTATTTATGCAACCCATACACAAAACCGCAAAAAAAAAAAAAATAAATTGAATGAATGGGGTTTACATCCACTTTAATTACTTTATTCTTTCACTCAATTATTTATTTATTTATATATATATATATATATATATATATATATATATATATATATATATATATATATATTAGAGCTGCACGATTCTGGCCAAAATGAGAATCACGATTTTTTTGCTTGGAATAAAGATCACGATTCTCTGTGTAACATCTTTTACATTATAAAAAAAAATTGGGATAACTTTACGGTTTTGTTTTATTTTTTTTTCATTAAAGTGTATTAAAGCGGAGTTAATTTTTTAATGAACATACCCCCGAGACAGTCAGGGCTAGCACATTCCACAATGGCTAGCCTCTGATCTGTCCCGGTTCGCACTTACCTTTTAGAAGAAATACTTACTTATAAAATTTCTTCCACAGCGTTTCCATCTCTCTTGTGGGCAGCTGAAGCCGGCGCGGTCCTCTTCTGCGTCTTCTTCCGCGTCTTCTTCTCCCAGAATGCGCCGCACCGGCCCCTCTCGTCACTTCCGGTGCGTCGCCCGGAAGTGACGAGCGGAGCCGGTGCCGGCGCATTGATTCCTGGGAGCGATGACGTTTCATCGGAATCATCGCAGCGCAGGAAGTTACGGGGTGAGCCGCGGCTCCGAGGGAGGAAGTACCCTGAGGTGAGTATTTACGATCGTCAATTACAAGGTGAGTTTAAAAAAAAAAAAAAAATCATCTTTATTACTGATGGAAGCTTTGTTTTTGCACTGGACGTGCTGGATGGAGCCTGGAGTGGGGGGGGGGGGGGTGGGGGGGGGGGTGGTATGGGAGGGGTTTGACCTGTTGTCACTGTTTATGCTTGTTGCCCTGCGTGGCATTGTCTTGTCTGTTTTTTTGTGCAAAATTCAATAAAAACAAATTTTCAAAAAAAAAAATTAAAAAAAAAAAATCTAACTATCCAATTCCTTTTCAGGTTAGGCTGAACTAGCGGACGGGCACAAAAAAAAAATATCGTTTTTGTGCCCGGAACTCCGCTTTAATTGCGTTTGAAAGACTGCTGCGCAAATACAGTGTGACATAAAAATTTACAACAATGACCATTTTATTCTGCAGGGTCTCTGCTAAAAAAATATATATATATATAAATGTTTGGGGGTTCTAACTACTTTTCTAGGAAAAATAAACTGATTTAACTTGCAAGCAACAAGTGTAGGAAAAAGGTTTAGTCTTTAAGAGGTTAAACTTCCTTCCTTCGGCAGAGGGAAAGAAAAGATACAATGTAATCATTTGTGTTTACAGTTCAGTGGGAGACTAATGCTGATAGGCTTTTGCGGGAGGCTTTTTTTTTTTGACAGCTGCTCCCTCACAGCTATGTAAAGAATCGAGCAAGTGTCATGTTAAGATCGTCAGGGGGAGTGAATCGCGATCTCGATTCTGTTACAATTAATCGTGCAGCTCTAATATATATATATATATATATATATATATATACACAGTATATATAAATAATTGAGTGAAAGAATAAGGTAATTAAAGTGGATGTAAACCCCATTCATTAAAAATCTGACCTGGCCAAATATATTTGTAGTGTTTACCTAGTCCTGTGTCTTTCTGCTGCTCCATTCCTCTGTTATCAGCATAAATTCTGACAAGCTCTCTGACACAGGAGCTAAAAGCAGCTGAAAATTTGTGTTGGGGAAGGGACTTTGAGACAGATAAGCAAGAAAGCTTGTGTATTCACAGCACAGCTCTGCAAGTTTCTTCATTCCTCTGCCTATGTGGGGGGGGGGGGGGGTGAGCCTTTCCGCCAATCACCTCACACATAGACCTAGACTCCCCTTCCACTGCTGAATGAGGAAACAAAATTTGTAACACCATGTGCACTTTCTAAAGATACAGAAAGCTGAAGACAGCAGATACACAAGTAAAACGTATGTAGGGAGATTTGTCTCATCTCTGTGTATCATCTGAGGCTGTTCACTTCAATGGGTATAAGGGAGGGTTTACATCCACTTTAACCACTTACAGCCCACCCACCGTCAAATGATGGCGGATCGGTGCAGGTATTGTTCTGGGATGCCGTCATATGACGGTGCACCGGAACGGCCTCTCGGGCGTGCAGTGCGGCGCGACCCCGATCTTGGTAAAGAGCCAATGACATAGCTCTTTACCCATGTGATCGGCTGTATCCAATCACAGGCGGTCACATGTAAATGAGGAAGTGACGTTTATCGGACCTTTCACACCTTTTAAGCAATGGCAGAAAAAAATATAAAGTATGAATGGACCTTTCTTAAATCATGTACTACATAAGACACATCAAGTGTTGTGAATACAGTTGGTATCACAGTAGAGGTGCAGTTAAAAGGTCAAAACATTGCATCACTTCCTATACTGGCATAAAAATAGTGTTTGGAAGTACGATTTTCGAATCTCATTGACAGTATACTCGCATACTGTACGTGAGCTCCGCTTTCGTTTATCGATCAACGGATCGTTCGAAATTCGCATCGTGTATGGTCAGCTCATGAAAAATGGGGGCAAAAACAAAAATAATGCATTTATAATTTTGTTCAGTGTATAAACACAATGTTTTACAATGTATCATTTCATTCTTTTAGATCAAAGGAATGAGCTTCCGTCTGTGCCAGTTTAACCACTTAAAGACTAAGCCTTTTTCTGACACTTGTTGCTTACAAGTTAAAATCTGTATTTGTTGCTAGAATTACTTAGAATCCTCGAACATTATATTTTTTTTTTTAGCAGAGACACTAGAGAATAAAATGGCGATCGTTGCAATCTTTTATGTCACACTGTATTTGGCCAGAAGTCTTTCAAACGCAGTTTTTTTGGGGAAAAATACACTTTAATGAACTTTTAAAAAAAACTAAACCGTAAAAATTAGCCCAATTTCTTTGTATAATGTAAAAGATGATGTTATACCGAGATTTGTGAGAGAATCATGATCTTTATTCTGGGCAAAAAAAATTGTGATTCTCATTTTATCCAGAATGGTGCAGCTCTAGACTGGCACTTTTCTGACACTTATTTACAGCATGGTTGTTGTGGCTGAAACGCACTGAGGTCAACACAGCTAAGCGTTTTTCACTTAAGAAGGTGTCCTGCAATGGCTTTCATAACGTCTTTCATAACAATCACTTTATGCACTTGACCCTGGAATTCATTTGCGTTAGAACTACTGTAGCTAAGATTTATTTTATAAACCACTTCAGTTCTTGCACCTATATACCTCCTTAAGGACCAGAGTAATTTTCACATTTATGCTATGGGGCTGTTTATTCTGTGATAACTGTCAATAATTAAGACAACACTATTGTTTATTTCAGGATAAGAGCACTATGGCGATCCATAGTTAGTTCACACTATGGCGATCCGACTTAGGGGGCGACCAGTGAAGTCGCGTGCAGCGCAACTTTGGCGCGACTTGCACGGACTTCATAAAATGAATGTCTATGCAAGTCGCTCCAGGTCGCCCCGAAGTAGTACAGGAACCTTTTTCTAAGTCGGAGCGACTTGTGTCGCTCCTATTAGAACCGTTCCTGTATTACACAATGGACCGCGACTTGTCAGGCTGACAAGTCGCCTGACAAGTCGTATTGGTGTGAACGGGCTCTTAACCAGGCTTTATTTTGGTGATTTCATATTGCAAAAACATTTATTTCTCTTTCGTTTGTTGACGGACACAGCTCCTGATCTTCTTGGGGGGGGGGGGGGACATCCTCGCTGGTTCCTTGACCCATGGACTTCCCTGGTAAAGACAAGTAGGTCCACGAGGTTGAGTTTCGTTCTTACCCTTTTAGACCTCGGATCCCTCCATAAAGAGTACCTGTCACTGCCTATTACTGTCACAAGGGAGGTGTACATTCCTTGTGACAGCAATAAAAGTGATCAGATTTTTTTATTTATTTTTTTACATAAAATATATAGGAAGAAAAAAAAAATTCAAAGCACCCCTGTCACCGTGAGCTTGCACATATGTTAGTTGCGCCCGCAAATGTAAACGCTGTTCCAATCACACATATGAGGTATTGCCGTGATCGTCAGAGCGACAGAAATAATTCTAGCAAAAGACTTTCTCTGTAACTCTAAACTGGTAACCATTTAAAAAATTTTAAAACATCACCTATGGAGATTTTTAAGTCCTGTAGTGTGCACCATCAAAGCAGAGCAGGAGTTAGGTGGTAATTTTTTAGTGAAAGGATTTAAGACACAATAAGTATCAGGTTAAGGTTAGGGGAAGGGAATAGATTAGTTAAAGCGGAGTTTCGGCCTCAAAAACAACTTTGCACCATCCGCTTGCTTTTTTTTAACCTGAAAAAGAATTGGATAATTTACATTTTTTTTTTTATTTACTTACCTTGTTTTAAAAGAAAATATACTTACCTTCCTTCCTCTTCCTCCCTCTGTGGCCGCGGTCCGTGCCGTCTCTTCCTGCTTGCATTGACCAGATGTCTGGGACTCGGTGACGTCGGAGTCCCAGAATGCCCTGCACCGAGCAGGGCCAGTGCAGGCACAATGACTCCTGGGAGCAATGACGCTCATCTCCCAGGAGTCATTGTGCCTGCACTGGCCCTGCTCGGTGCAGGGCATTCTGGGACTCCGACGTCACCGAAGAGGACACCGAAGAGGACGCTCCGGCTTCAGCTGCCCACACCTGAGATGGCAGCGCTGGACAAGACATTTTCAAGGTAAGTATTTCTTCTAAAAAGGTAAGTGAAACAGGGGACAGTTCTGAAGCTATCGTTGCTGAAATGCACTAGCCCTGACTGTCCCGGGGGGGGGGGGGGGTATTTTTATCTAAAAAATGTTTTTCAGGGTGGAACTCTGCTTTAAATGACATGGGTTCATTATAAGATTTAGGTTAAGAGTTACAAGTTATGTATCAGGTTATGTGTTTGTGTTAAGGCCACAGTAGAGTTAACTGTTAGAGCAAGGTTAAGGGTTAGAGGTCTGGGAAACACTTTGCACACTTTCCAATTTACACTGGTTTTCAAAGCCGAAAGCCCCTCTCTGAGAACAAATTTGCCAAGCCTCTAAAGTTGAAAACAAAAGTGCCTCTCTACTAAAGGATATAGCACTGTTTAAGCAAGGATGTTGACTAGCTGGCTCTTCCATTAGTCTCCTGTATATCAGCCCTTTTGGTAGGATACTACTTGATTGATGCCAAGGCATTCACCCTGTGATCAGCCACTAAGGAAGCATTGACCACCATTTTCTGCAGCAAAGGTTATTTAAAAGGTACAATTAAAATATGATATATTAATATGATTTATGAATACAGATCCACTTGAGCAAAAAATAGTTAATATCTATGGCTGAACAAGATTTCCAGTTGATTACAAATTCTGTATTGCTCTCTACATAATTCTATTTGTGAGGGAAAATTGGACTTTTCAGGTATCCATAAGACAATCTAGTTTAGTTGACAAAGAAGTGTTGACACAATTGGATTTCCTATGAAACGCCTCTGGATCAGCACATTTCTTAGGAACTACAATGATCCAGAGGGGCTTCATAAGAATTTATACTTCTTATGCAACTATCTGATCTCATACACAGGAATATCTCTGGGCTGGACAAATATTCAAGGGCTGCTGGTTTATATCAGACATGAATAGTTAAAACTATTAGTAGCTTATCGTTAACTATTCATTCCCTCAAAACCTATGTGACTACTATTTGCATACCATGTCTTTCGAATTAATTTTAATGCATATACAATAATAATTTTTATGACTAACTTTTAGGGGAGACTGGAATATACAAGATTTCTAATTTATTTTTCAAATGTTTTATCATAATTCAATCATTTTTAATATATTTTTGGTCTATTTATTACTTAATTTATCAGTCCCTATCACATTTATATATTTACATATTTAGCACACCATATACAATACAAGATAGTGTAGATAATAGGCGATTTAATTAAACACATATTTTATATATTAAAAGGATGCATTATTATTTAGTTTTTATACTTTTGTACAATCCCAGTTATTAATGTATTTCCTGGATTGGGTTGAGATGTATTGTTATTTTATATTAAAACTTTTTGTGGAATTACTCATGTAATGTCTCGGTATAAGTTAGTAGCGATTGCCTGGCATTCGGATTGTTTACTTCCGGTTACACAATCTTCTTCTGGCGTCCGGTTGCTGGCTAACTGTTGGGTATATTAATGGGCGAGACTGGTGCTGATCCTGATGACGTCACTCTGACGAAACGCGTAGAGCATCACTGCTCTACTTCCGCCCTGTCACTTCCAGCCTTTGGAACGCATTGCTGACTATACTCTATCTTTGATTTAAGTGCACCGTTATTCAATAAACCTGTTTTATTTTAATGGATTTACACTGTGAAAGTCTCTCTTCCTGTATGTCCGTGAGGACCATCTATCACCCATAATATCACTGGATAGTAACTACCATTTTATATGCGTGGGCTGAAACACCATCTGGGCTAATCGGTGCCATAGCAATTGGGGGAGTCTGACCCTGTTTATTGGCTACATACCTCTGAGCTCTGCAGGGGTACCTCCATCTGGTGAGTGCGGTCCGATTGGGGGAGCACCATTGCACCTATCTGCATGGAGTGATTTTAAGAATTGAAAAAACAAAAATTAAACCTGCGCTACCCTAAAACTAAAAATAAGTATAAATAAAAGTATTGCAGCTGCTGTTCGCCAAGTAAATACTCAGATAGAAACTAGGTAATCAATTAACACAGCGCTAGCATATATGAATAAAATGATAAACTTCCTCATGTGACTAAAAATAATAAAAGCAGCAACAATATATATATATATATATATATAAATGTCCAAAAAAATTTGGAATTAAAAAATCTTTAAGAAAGTGTACAAATATATAATTGGTGATAAAGTGCTCCAGTGCAGATCAAACACACGTGCTTCAAGTGGTAGTGACCCCTCCAGGACCCCTACTCACCAGAACATGTGGACCCTGTGAGGGTCTAATGAGCTTGTGGACACTTAAATGTAAAAGACACCGAGGCTTCTCCTCAAGAATCAGGGGCTGGATGGACCTTCCCAACCATGAGTAATCCTTTTGTTATTCTGAAGAAGATTTGGGCTTTCACTGGGTTTTCCCAGTGATGGGCTTGGGCATGTTTGGATTGAGCCTGCCAGAAAGTCGTCACTGCATAAGCATAGGCAGTAAGGCATTTCCAGACCGGCAGCTGCACATACATACACTGCCTATGATTGCTAGCTTTCTGGTGGGCTAGATCCGAACACGCCCGAGCCCATTGCCACTCAGATTATTGTTTTCTTCTGCCTGCTGTTGGGGGCGGTCCCTGGTATAGAGTAAGATACAATAATTCTGGCTTAAAAAAAATCTATTTCTCCCTGTCCAGCAACTAGGAGGCTTACTGTCAATAGTGCCTATTAGAGGAGGATATAAATATCAAAGGTGACATCCTAGAAGAGTAATTTCTTCTTGCCTCCTGGGCTATTGCCAGCAGGGGAAGCTGTGTTGGAAGGCTCTTCCTCCCAATCCTTCTGCCTGGGGAGAGTGAAGCCAAAAGTGGGCCTGAACCTGGGGCGTGAAGGGCTTGTACTGCCTTGCTGGAGGTTACATCCAGGAGGAGCGACGCTAAAGCCTTGCTGGAGCGCCAGGGGAAGAACCTTTGCTGGTAAAGATTGTAATGCAGAGCTGTGTAGAATCTGCTTCTATTTTATCAGTTGCCAGAAGTCTGGTGGCTCAACTGGGAAGGTAGCTGCTCAATAGCTTAAAAAAGTTCAGAAAGCTGGTCTCAGCCTAAAGCAGGGGTCAGCAACCTGTAGATCGTGATCTACCAGTGGATCATGATCAGGTGACTGGTAGATTGCGGTCTGGGCTTGTTGACCCGCCATCCCAGAGCATCAAACAGAGTGCAATGGAGAGGGACTACTTGAAAAGATTGAGCTACAGTAGCGAGCAAGACCCTCCTTGAGATTACTGTGCTGTAATAAATGCTGTAAATATTCTAAGGTGACTGGCGCCCAATTTCTACCAAACCACAGAATGTCATGAATTTCACTCTGAGGTTTGTGATGCTAGCCTACTGAGCCACCTAGGGGTCCTCAACGGCCTCTCAGGGGTAAGATGGTGCTAAAAGTATGTACAGATGTTGCACCCTCCTAGATAGATGCTAGGGTTAGATAGATAGAATTAGTATGTGTTTTGATCAGTATATATAGTTGATATCTTGTAGCCAGTGTGAGAGCTTGAGAAGTTTCTGGATGATAGGTGTGAAGCTATGCAGGTGGCAGCATGAATATTGATACAGCCTTGGCTAATCCCAGAGAGGTAGGCCCTGAAGGCATGCTGGGAGACTGTATATATTAAGTGAGCACACTGAGCACTGGGTCTTTTCCTGGAGAGAAAGAATCTGGCCTGGAATGCACACTGCTCTTCCAGGTAATGCTGTTATGTCTGCTGTCATGAAGCCTCAGGTGGGCAACCTGAGGGCCCGAGATGCTGAGACCCTGGTACTAGAAAGAGAGCTGTCTGAGGGGGGGGGGGCTGTCCGCTGAAGATCTAGTCTGGTTTTATGAAGTGAGGTGTCGCTTGGAAGTTGGAAGAAGGCAACCAGCTGTTCCTTGAACCTTGTGTGAGTACAGATGCTTCTGAGAGATCTTGGAGACCTTTGTGCTTTTGCCACCCCTCTGGTGCTGGAGAGTCAGCTGTGAGTCTAGTTAAAGGGGACTTCGGTTGGTGTCCTGAAGAGCTTTGTCCATCTAATCTTCTACTTAAATAAACTCTGCTCTTGTGGTTCTAAGAAAGAAGTTCGTAGTAATCACTACCACTACTACCTTAAAGCTGAAGTCTACTGTTTGTTACAAGTACGGACTTAAACATAGCTTGTCCAGAAAGAATATCTAAGTCCTCAAGCGTACACGGTTCATGTTTTGGAGTATCCTACCTAATTCCCTGAAACCCATCCAAGATCTCCAAAAATAAAAACAACAAAACAATATCTTTGGACTAATCACTGAACAAACATGTGAATGAGCCTGTGTTCCTGGCTGCGGGGCAAAGCCAATGGGAAAGACTTGGACATTATTTGTGCCACTCCTATGGAGGTAGCGCTACATATATATTTATGAAAAGGTCTTCTTACTGTCAAAATCTCTACTCAAATATTTTTTCTGAATGATTGATAGTTGCATAGCTTTTGGATACTATTAGGATGTTAAGCCTCATGTCTTCCTGTTTAGTTACACAAGAGCAACACATTTTAACTCTTTTCACATGCTGGCTCATTTAGGGCTGTTGTTTGCATTTTTTAAATAAAGTAAACAGAATGGTTTATATTATTGTGGTACATTAAGCTTTTTTAGGTCATATCCCTATAGAATATATGTTGAAAGTATGGAACACAATAAATGACACCATTTTTTCCAATAGTTAATAAACAGGTCAAACACTTTTTTTTTTTCAATTTTATACCATGTACATACATGTAGTAATCTATAGCAACCATAACGTATTATAACCAAATATGCCTTCTGATCTACACCAACAAAAACTGATACCAAATTGATTGCTTTAAGGCTACACGTGCACAGTGCATATCATTATTCGTTTTTTTATGCTGCTTAGACATTATCTAACAGCTATAAGCATTGCAGTGGTAATTTTCCTCTCTAACCAATCAGCCATCCTAAATAAAAATATCCCATGTGACAGGACCAAGTACCCCCCAGCCAGTGGCTTGTTTGGGCTGGGCCCTATGCATAGGAATCTTGTTCCTTCTCAGAGCCTGATGGGGAAATAGGAACCATCCGTTACTATGGAAACAAGTCAGCAAAGTAGGAAGAGAGCCGAGATACTGTCATTAAAGATAACTGTCACAGTGATGGTGCAGTGCCTAAAAGTGAGAGAATCACAGAGCAGAATGTGAGAGGAAGATGGGGGGGGGGGAGGAAAATGGAAGATAGTGGAAAGGAAACAATGGAGATAGGACTCACTGAAACAAAGGGCAGGAAGAAGAATTTGAGGTCTGAGCACTCACAAACACAACTGAGCAGATGTCTGAAATCAGGAGTGATTTATTCCATGAATTGTACATCTTGTACATTAACCATTTTATAGCCATAGGCTTTGTACTTCTCTAATCCCCGAGTGTTTTTGCTATGCAAGATGCATCTGGATTGAGGTCAACAATAAAACAATGCATCTTTTTTTGGGTCAGGGAGGACATTCCTCTATAAATATGTTATAGGAGGTAATTAAGGAAAAACAGAAATACATTTCTTCACTGGTTTTCTTAACCGTTTGCCGACCGCCGCAAGTACATATACTGCGGCGGTCAACCCCGGCCAGGCAAAGTGATGTACCGGTACGTCACTAGCCTGTCACTAGCTTGTGAGCCAATAGCAGGCGAGCGTGCGCCCGCCCCGGCTCGTTCCCTAACAAGTCAGTGCATGTAACCGGCTGACCCGATGTCCGCCGGTCACTCGCGATCGTGCACCGCGAAGGGAGAAAGGCAGGTGGCTAATGTAAACAAAGCCGTCTGTCATTCTCCCCTGTGTAAAAATGGAGATCACAAGGTTCTACTATGCAGGACCGTTGATCTCTGTTCTTACACCAGTAGCCATGTCCAATCACAGTTAGAAACACGCCCCTAGGGACATTAACCCCTCCTTCCCCAATAAAGTTAACCCCTTCCCTGCCAGTGTCATTTTTACAGTAACAGTGCATATTTATAGCACTGATTACTGCAGTAATGTCACTGGTACCCCCAAAAGTGTCAAAAATGTCAGTCAAGGGTCCGATCTGTCCGCCGCAATGTCGCAGTATCGCAAAAAAAAAAAAAACGCAGATAGCCACCATTACTCGTTAAAAAAAAAACAACAAAAATGACAAAAATCTTTCCCTTAGTTAGTAAACGCAATAACTTTTGCGCAAACCAATAAAAATACGCTTATTGTGATTTTTTTTACCAAGCATATGTAGCAGAAAACAAATTGGCCAAAAATGTTGAAAAATTTTGATTTTTACATTTTTCTTGGGGAATTTCATATAAAAAATGTGAAAAATATTGTTATTTTTGCAAAATTGTCGCTCTTTTTTTGTTTATAGCGCATGATCAAAAAATCGCACAGGTGATCAAATACCACCAAAAGAAAGCTCTGTTTGTGGAAAAAAAAAAGGACGTCAAATTTGTTTAGGTACAGCGTCGCACGACCACGCAATTGTCCGTTAAAATCACGCAGTGCCGAAATGCAAAATAGGCCCTGGTCAGGAAGGGGGTAAAATCTTCCGGGGTTTAAGTGGTTAAAATGTAAACATTACAAAATAAATGTCCAAACCACCTTCTGCCATCTCTTCAATTGTAAACCTAAAGTAGTAGTGATGCCTAAGGCCCCTTTCATATAGGCTTTCCATTAAGGTCCGCCTGTCAGTTTTTCAGGAGGACCTGATCAGAAGTGCCATGCTGTTATATGGGCAGGCAGAGGTAAACGGACTAGCTCCAAATACGGCCAGGTGGAGAAAACAGAACAGAAAAGGACTACTTCAGGACAGATCATACATAGCCTGATGTATACGGACTTGTGTTTGTTTTGACAAAAAACCTGGAAGCTGATTGATTTCTATGTAAAGCTGCACCAGATTTTGAACTCTGCAGTTTTAGCAAATCAACCCCTATGTGTCCATGCACATATAGGGTTTTAGAGGAGTTTGGAGACTTAGGCATTTAGAGACTGAAAAGTCGTGTTAAGGAAAGGCATGCTTCAGCAGAAAAAATGCCTGATGCGCCTAAACGCTAGGCACGATTAGCGCGATTAAATGAATATTCTGGCCAATTAAATGAATAAACACTTGATACATCTGAACGTGTCTAAAATGTGCCTAGACGAATTTGAAATATGCTGTTTTTGCCCTGTCAGGAAAGAAGCATTCAGAAGAGCCTAGTGTGCATGAGGACTTAGAGCAAGGTTTCTCAACCAGGGTACCAGGGAACCCTAGGGTTCCTTCAGAGGTTGCTAGGAGTTCCCTGAGACCGGAAGGTTATTTCAAAGTTTCCTCTGTGCTGAAAAAGTTGAGAAAGGCTGCCTTAGAGGAACTTAACTTTCCCTTAGATTTTTTTTGTCTTTCACCTTGTACACTGGATTGTCTGCAAAACACATACTGTACATACAATAAAGGTGCATATATAATAATCTCACCAACAGGATATACTACAACACACTAGCAGCGCTAAGAGCATAAAAAATATATATATAAAAAATATATATATAAAATATATAAAATTGCAGTCCACTGGGATAAAGTCCATGTGCTCAAATAATCATGCAGTGTGCCCAGAATATTCTCTCCTGACAATCCAAGGTCGTGAGTATGTTGGTGAATACACCGGACCCTCCACCTCACCAATGTGCTCCCCCAAATCAGAAACACTCACCAGAAGTCTGGTCAATAAGCGCCTGTAACATCAGCCTATCACAGGCCTAGAAACGATCTCCTCAGGAGTTAACCAGGAGCGCCGGCACTTGAACCGTCTCAATCAGATCAATTCTGAGGATACTAACACCTGTGTTGATGTTTATGGTCTCTGGTGACAGTGCGGATTCCGTTATGAACTTCACTGAACGCCCCCTCCTCCTCCTCCTCACCACAGCTGCTGCACTCTTTTTGTCCCCATGACATGAACACTGATGGGCAAATTCTTTTAGATGCTCCACAGGAAAATGCTTAGGCAATGAAACGTGTTTTCCTTATTATTGTTGGGCTGCCACAAAAGGAAGGATTCGGGACTTCTTGACTGTGATGCAAACTTGTTCCAGGTGGGTCTGGTCCGGGGATCAGAGGGATGCTGATCGGTGACACAGTCTCCCGTCTGATAGTAACGCTGAGAATTGTGGGCAGCCAGATCTCTGCTGCCCTCTCTCCGCCCACACTCCAGGGAGCATTGGGGAGACCCGCCCACCTTGGTGCCGGAGTGCCCATCTTCTTCATCTGTGTCACCGATCAGCATCCCTCCGATCCCCGGACCAGACCCACCTGGAACAAGTTTGCATCACAGTCAAGAAGTCCCGAATCCTTCCTTTTGTGGCAGCCCAACAATAATAAGGAAAACACGTTTCATTGCCTAAGCATTTTCCTGTGGAGCATCTAAAAGAATTTGCCCATCAGTGTTCATGTCATGGGGACAAAAAGAGTGCAGCAGCTGTGGTGAGGAGGAGGAGGAGGGGGCGTTCAGTGAAGTTCATAACGGAATCCGCACTGTCACCAGAGACCATAAACATCAACACAGGTGTTAGTATCCTCAGAATTGATCTGATTGAGACGGTTCAAGTGCCGGCGCTCCTGGTTAACTCCTGAGGAGATCGTTTCTAGGCCTGTGATAGGCTGATGTTACAGGCGCTTATTGACCAGACTTCTGGTGAGTGTTTCTGATTTGGGGGAGCACATTGGTGAGGTGGAGGGTCCGGTGTATTCACCAACATACTCACGACCTTGGATTGTCAGGAGAGAATATTCTGGGCACACTGCATGATTATTTGAGCACATGGACTTTATCCCAGTGGACTGCAATTTTATATATTTTATATATATATTTTTTATATATATATTTTTTATGCTCTTAGCGCTGCTAGTGTGTTGTAGTATATCCTGTTGGTGAGATTATTATATATGCACCTTTATTGTATGTCATTTCATTTATAGCAGCAGCTTTGTCAGATATATTGTTTGTATCAAACATTCATATATCTTTTATATAATAATTTTAAGGTACTTATTTGTTAGCGCCGGTTGAGCAGTTGTTTATAGTCCCTCGTAGTGCCCCGCCTACTTGCTCCTTTTTTTGGACATACTATACATGCCTGGCAAATCCAGCATTGTAAGGTGCAATGCCTCGTACACACGCAACGATTGTTGGCCGACCGATCGGCCGTCTTTTGTCCAGTGTTGCTGTGTTGGTTGGAATGTGCCTAGACTGCACACAAATTTTCTCGGCCAACAACAACCAACTTCAGAAGTGATGTCATGTGCTGGTTTACTTTCCGTGTGCTTTTTCTTCTCTGAGCATGCCCAGTCTTGCTCATCTGATTTTTGTCTGCCGAAATCTGTACTGACTGATGGATAATCGGCCGTTCTGTTGACGGACAACAAAAATTTTATAGCACGCACACCAGATTTTTTTCGGCCGAAAAGTCGCAGTCGGTTGTCGGAAGAATCATACTAACAAGCCGACAATCGGCCGATGGGACGTTGGCCAAAAATTCACAGCCAACAATCGTTGCGTGTGTACAGGGGTTTAATCCACTGCTCTGCTGCCACACACTGGGTCCAGGGCTGCTATCTACTTACTTCACATTATTAAGAAGCCAGATGTTTCCTCCTGGTTCTTTCAGACACCCTGAGGTCGTACCGTGATGCACATTGTCCAGCAGTCTGTCATACAATTCCCCAAAGCTTCCTAGGATGCGTGAC
The DNA here is from genome assembly GCF_965119305.1 of Pelophylax lessonae. NCBI lineage: Eukaryota > Metazoa > Chordata > Amphibia > Anura > Ranidae > Pelophylax > Pelophylax lessonae. The sequence goes on along the minus strand of NC_138774.1, from coordinate 269,611,240 downwards.
ATAAGTATCCCAGGAGGCTGTGGGTAGCTGGGGCTACATTATTTACAGGAAAGGTGGAAGCTCCAGCTATTTTGTAAAAGAAAGGAAAAGTATTTGTAAAAAAATAAATAAAAATAATAAAAATGTACAAGATGTGGTAAATTAGGAATTTTAGAGAAAGTAGCAAAGAAGAGTGAAGATCTGCTTTAATTGATTTTCAATAAGTTTTCATATAAAATTTGTTCAATGCGGTCAAGTGAACGCAATTTACCTTCATTGCGTAATACTGTGCGATCAAGTGAGCATGTAACTGCATAGCAACCTAATTAGTGCCTCTGAGAACAGGAAAAGAGATGTGAAGGGGCAACAGCACATTTAGGACGTAGCATTCCCTAGCAGCAATCTAGCCTATTCATCCCAAAACAGAAAAGCAGAGGATCATTAAGAAATGGCAGGATAACCTAGTTCGTCTATAATTTTACTGAAATGATGAACAATGACGCATAATGCCAAAAGTACTCACATGGTATGCACAAACATTTGAGAGATATTTTGCTTGGAATTCTACTTTAGCAAGCTTGCTGCCTTGGTGTAACCCTTTACGCCAATTTCTCATTTATTCCTGAAGTCCAAAATATCCCCAGATGCTGCCACTTACTTCTGAACAACATCTCCCAAATGCACCCATGCCAATCTCAAAAGACCAGCAAAGGTCTAATTCAGGAGTGCCCAACCAGTGGCGGGTCACATGTGGCCCGCAACCTCCTGCTTTGAGATGACAGGTCGGCAAGCACAGATCGTGGGTTGCCAATCCGCCATCTCGGAGCATCTGTGTTGTGAATGAAGCAAGTGGTAGAAGAAGCAAATGGCTGTGAAGCAGAGCTGCATAAGCTGTTTATTTCCTGTATAGCGCCAGCTTCTCTCACAGGCGGAGTGATACCAAATGAACTCGGCCTAGGAAAACAACAGCTGGTGATACCTAAATAAAATACTGTTATTAAAGGTAAGTTTATTACTAAAATTACAGTGTATAAATGGGCATATCTGTTCTGTAGTGGTTACCGGGCTGCTTCATAACTGATCCGCAGGCGCAGTGCACCTGTAGGTTACCTGCAATGAGCCATAGACTTCTGTTATTACCTGCGGGTTTGGTGTGCTTTTAGAAAGTGCACCACACCTGCAAGATATAATAGAAATCTATAGCAAAGTGCAGCTAACCTGCAGGAAAGCCACAGAGTCAATGCGGTGTTGGTAAACTGCAGCGCATCAGTGTGAAAGCAGCCTTAGGTCTCTTTCAAACGATCAGTCTGACCCATTGCGTCTTGTGTCCGTTTATGACCGCCTACCTCCAATTCCATCCGTTAAAAAAAAAAAACAGAAGGGGATCCGTTCCCTTCTGTCTGGGTGGATCAGATTGGAGGGCCCATAGAGTAGAGTGGGCTATGTCCATGGTCTGCTCTACAAATGCAGAACAGACATGGACCTGTCATCTGTCTGCTACGCTCACGGTGGCCCATGACCAGTTAGCAAGTTGCTTAAGTGGCCCTCGCTCTTCGAAAGGTTGGGTACCTCTGGTTAAATTGATACTTTCTGATTTCTCACCTTGATAACTGGCGTCGTGGTCTTCCACTAACTCTTCGCTGCAAATAAAACTCAAGCTATTCCAGATACTATGCCAACTCATTCCCCATCTATACTTGTTGATGGACAAATCCAATCACAGTTAAAGTGTATATAAAGCCAACATGTTTGAAATGTTGGATACAGTCAAAGCAGGTAACACTTCTGTCAGGTTTTTATTGCTTTCTCTACCCTCGATGGGGAGATTTGCCCTCTTATTGTCTTGTCGAGACAAAAAATTATGAGAAATCCCAAATTTGACAGATCAGGAGGTAAAAGAACATTTTTCAATGAGAAAACTTGTTCCAGTTACATAGCTTAAAGCAAACATAACAAAGCATGCAACTTTACACAACTGCATAAGTGTAATGATGGATTTTTAACCCGTTGAAAGCTCTGGTTAACGGACACAATTAACCTTTTATTTATTTTTTTATCAGCCAGGTGGATGCAGGAATCTTTAACTGCTGTGCTATTGTTATTTTTTGTAAACATGTATAAAAGTCTTTTACACGTGTGAAATTTACAGCCCTTTATACATGACTAATGTGTAAAAAAGAAAAAATAAATCCACAGGGACCACTCGATATGACTAAAAAGTCCAAGACCTTTGACCTTATCAATGAAGGACAGAGAGTATTGATCCAATTCATAAAAGCTGGGGGAAGGCAGAAGCTATCAGTCTTGTGTGGCCCAAGATAAATGTAGGATGTAAATTTATTGTTAACAGCTGGGTGGGGGATGATGTGAGAGTAGAAAGGGATGTTTGATGAGACCTTGCTGGCTTTTGAACCAAAGGTAACTGGCAAATTTCTCTGTATCCACATATTATATTTCATTTTTCCATGGATGCCGGTCATGTTGGGTCCTTTCACATGGTGCCGCTTTGTTCTGTTCAGCAGAAGATCTCAAAGCAGTTCTCCTGCTGAATCAGAGTAGACTGGGATAGATATTTGTCTGCATTATGACAGCAGACTGTGGAGGACCCATGGCTCTATGGTCGGCTAGATGTAAAAGGACCTGTGTCCGCTTACATCGGCTACCTTCAATCCATCACATTTAGGATTAGAATAAACAGAAAAGAACCCATACCTGTACAGACTCAGAGATAGGTGGGGGTAAACTGACACAAGTCCGCCTGCCCAAAGAGTTGCATAAAAACTTCTGTTTAGGTCCACCATAAAAGCGGGATGGGGACCTGATCCGAAAGCGGATGTGAAAAGTGCCTTAAATCAAGTTTCTTTTATTTCTGTCTGGTGAGATCTCAGATGGCCCTTTAAAGGGGTTAACAATTTCCTTGACAATTTTTTTCATGAGTTCATAATATGGAGAATACAACAGAAGCTGGAATACAATCATGCTACAAACTGGCAGTACAATTTTCTTTAGATGTAGTGCAAGGGCCTGCCTGACCGGACACAAACTGATTGCATAGTTAAGCAGATGTGTATATGACATAACTTTGATATATGTGAAGCAGATTGTACAAAGATTGTATAGTCAGCTTGTATGTTGTGATAAGCTTGGGCCGTACACTGCTCATAAGGTGTATGGTGAGCTTAAAGAGGACCTTTACTCCCCAAAATGGACTTTACCTCCCAGAAACCACCCCCCCCCCCCATTGCAATATAAAAAAGCCAAAAAAATTTTCAGCAGCCCACCCCTTGATTTGTCATGCTCCTGCAGCCCCCTGGGATATCTCCTTCTCATATCCCTGGAGCATGAAGTGCAAGGATGGCAGCTGGAGGGCAGTCCTAGTGGCGTGTCATCAAGTGCTAGATGCAAGAACCTAGAAGAGGCAGCTGGCTCCCTATGACCTAGAAAGGAAAAAAATAATAAAAATGCAGGACCCAGCTTGTGGCAGCAGAACAATGCTGGAATTGCTGGGCAGAAGAGTAAACCCTGCATAACAGGTGAGGGGGGGGGGGGGGGGGGAATCAGATCTCCAGCTATGGTACACAGAACTGTGTGCGCAATCAGGTTAGACATTTAAAATAATACTCTCACAAAGGCAGATTAATAATATACAAGGCAGAAGAACTGGCCAGCTTTCTGATGAAAACTCCCAACCCGCTGAACCTGCTGCTGCTGCTTTCCTCTTTTACACTCTACTAAAGCACAAGTGCAGCAAAAAGATCATTCCCTTTTCTGTGGATAAAAGGAAACGGTCACAGAGATTTTATAACACAGACACCACCAGAGCGGCTATAATCTTCATCCCAATCCTGAACACCGTTGGATGCATCTCATGCATGGTAAAACATTTGTTATCTTTTTATCTTAGAAAAGGGAACAATCAGCCTCCACATATATCTGCTCTCTATGACTGATACCAAATGCTTCTGATGCCGTGAAAGGCTCCTAATCGATCTCTAGTAACTCCCTACACCAGCTGACATGGCAGGAGAAATCCGAATCATTTGCATCACTTGCTTTATTTGGCTGATCTAACACTACGATGAAAGAAACGCATCTCCTTGGTATGAAAGCTACAGATTACCTGTAACAAGGCAGAACATCTGTATTCACTGACTACAACAAAATACTGACATGGTAATATCAAAAATTACCAAGGATCTAATCTGATTCTAAGCTTTGAGCTGTGCATTTGTATCAAAGCATGCAAAATGACTGCAAGACTCCATGATGATGCAGCCAAATGATAACAAACGTGTGAATGTGATTCAGATAATGAATACAATTAGCATACATTAACCATCTGCAGCAGAAAATCAATGTGATCATCTGCTAAAGGAAATCTATGGTATAAAATTTGCACAAGATCTAATAAAGTGCGGAGTAAAACAAGAGCGGTGATCTCTAGGTTACACGGCTTCAATATAGCACCACTGTGTTATTAATTCAGTGTTTACTTTAAAGACCTGTTCACACCATAAGGGTTCATTAAGGCCCCTTTCACACGGGCGATCTGATCTGATCCGCCTGTCAGTTTTTCCGCTATGCATCCCTATGGGGCAGCGGGTGTCAGCGGAGACAGCTCCGCTGACTCCCGCTGCTATCTGATTCCGATCCTGTCCGTGAAATCCGGACGGATGGAAACCCTATTTTCCATCCGTCTGGAGGAGCGGATCGGATTAGAGCGGACAGGCGGTCCGTTCTCATCCGATCTCCCCATAGAGGACATCGGGGATCTGACAGCTCCGTCTCTGCACACTGAGCGGAGACAGAGCTGTCATCCTCCTGCTCAGCGGGGATCGGCGGATTGATCCCTCCACCTGAGCAGAACGGACTCTGTCGGGCGCACCACCCATGTGAAAGAGGACTTAGAGTTGCGGTGTTAAAAATACGTGACTGAGTTGCATTTTCAACGCCCCACGCAGCAAATGCATCTTGGAGTTGTGGGGCACAAAAATACATATGAATTGCATTACACTGTAGATGTGTATTACGATGCAAAAAAATTGCATCAAAATTTCAATGCAGATCTACAGTGCCGTGCCATGCATTGTGCAGATGAGCCTCAAAGCAAAAATGCCCCTTTGCCAATTAAATGGAAAATCACTTAATCTTTGTCACTGATACCTTTTCAGTGAGCCCCCTGCCGCTCCAAATCCAGTTTACAATAAGAAAAAATTAAGAAATCACTTGCCAAGCAGACTTTAAAATAAAAAAATAAAAATGCTCCCGCTTTGATACTCACCTGCTCTTCAGTAGTGATGAACTTGGGCATCCTCCAAACTCATCTATAACGGAACTTGTGCTCTTATTTTACTCTAATGAGCTGCGGTTGGGTCATTACCGCCTTGTATCTCTCCTTTGTCTATGTGAACTGAGGGGCGGTAAGTACATTGCCTGCTTTTCATTAATCTGTAAAAAAAAAAAAAAAAACAAAGCGACCGATTTTGCCTATAGATGAGTTCAGAGGATGCCGTGCTCATCTCTACTGTCCTGTGAAAACTCACTGCTCTGTCCTCCTGCTGCTACTGCTGGTCCTCTGAGCTGAATGACATCAGGCCCCATTCAACCTACTTTAAGTGGTTATAAAGCCTAAACGTTACCTTAACCTCCTTGGCGGTCTGATTATGTCAGAATTTTTGTGCTAAAAGCGGTACATTGTTTTGCATGGAAATCTGTTGTTTTATATTTTAGGCCTGTAATTCCTAGGAATAACTCACTTAAATCTGTCTAGTAGACATCCCGGGTATGATGAAGTTTGAAACACGAAATTATAAATTATCATATAATAATATATTTCATCAAATTCTTCATTGTTTTTTGAAGTGGAGATATTTCATTATGAGGGAGAATCTGTACTCTGACATGACCGTGCCAAAGAATGGAGTGGCAAGTAATGTATTGGTTGTCCAATACCACTGCTGCAGGGATTTCCCCACCACTCCCTGAAGAATTATTAGGCCCAGAAATTTCCAAATGTCATCTTTGGTCACTGGTTCCCACTTTCTGCATCTTGCAAACTTCCGATGCCGAGTAGCCAATTGTTGCTCTTTGTACCGGTTTGTCTCGGTAACTATTTTTTCAATAATCTCATCGTTCAGAAATAATTGTAGGTATGCCAAGGGGTTGTCATGGTCAACGTCAACTTTCATATCAGGTGTTTCTGTAAATGGGAATCTTGGGGGCTCTGCCTGATCCGTACCGCAGTCAATAGAGCACCAAGTCCGCACATCGCTGAGCTCAGTCGCAAAATCGTCGCTGTCGTCACTTTTACTACCGGATGATGAATTTTCCCATGAATCGCTATCGCTCAGTTCTTCAAATAATTCTGATTCACCGTCGCTGTTTTCCAATTAGTCTAAAAGCGCTTTTGAGCTAAAATAACGCTTTTTGGACGCCATGGACGTTCTCAATTTTCCAGGCACAAAGAACCACAAAAAGTTCGGGCAGGGCACTGGAAAAGCCACCAGGTGAAAACCTATGGTGAAATGGCATGATACAAAGTTGCAATCCTAACACATTACACTGTATCATGTAATTTGTTTTATTTTTTTATCTTTTTAAATCTCCCACCGGTTCCACCCCCCTGCGTCGTGTCGCTCGCAGGGAAGGGAACCGGAAGGCAGGTGACGGCATAGGCCGAGCACAGAGCGGGAGGATAGCTGGAGGACGGCAGGGGAGGACGGCGGGGGTTACCGCTTTTGGCACTGTATATTAACCCCCGAGCCACACTCCGGAATACTGCTTGGGAGGTTAATGCATTCCTTGCATTAAGGTAAAAAATGTTTAGGAAGTAGTATTCGAACTCATTCCCCTACCTTCTACTTACCGAGGCCCTCATTCGACCCAGCGCTGTACAAATCTGCAATGGCTCTCCCCCCTCACTTCCTGGTCCCACAGGCTTTGCTGAGGCAGCTATAGTCATTGGCTCCCGCTGCTGTCAATCAAAGCCAGTGATGAAGGAGAAAGGGGTAGGGGCAAAACCTGCTGTTTGTATCTATGGACACAAACAGCAAGGCTCGAGATTGAGCCCACAAGAGTGCCCCCATGGGAAGCTGCTTTCGTATGGGGAACTTATCATAGAGGAAGAGCCTGAAGCGCCACCGGGGGACCCAAGAAGAAGAGGTTAGGGGCCCCTGTGTGCAATTCCACTGCACAGAGCAGGTAAGTATAAACCTATTTTTTTTTGTTTTTGTTTTTTTTTTAACATTTTTGCATTTACAGTCACTTTATTGTTTTGTATGTCATTTTTTTGCATATGTACTGGTAGTTCTTAGGCTCAGTTCACATCTAGGCGTTTTGGGGCGTTTTTGGGGAGTTTTTCTGCTCTAGGATCAGCTCTCAAAACGCCCAACAAGACAAATCCTATTCATTTCAATGGCCCCTGTTCACATCTGAGCGTTTTGACGATGTAAGCAAAACGCCCAACGCTCAAAAAAGTACATGAGCTTCTTTTTGGGCAGATTATAGGCGTTTTCCATTGGTTTCTATTCAATCTAAAAATGCCTGCACAAAAAACGCCTGTAAATCGCTGTAAAAATCGCTGTAAAATCGCGGTAAAAATCGCAGTAAAATCGCGGTAAAAACCGCGCGAAAACGCTACGCTCAGGTGTGAATTTAGCCTTAGTGGAGATCTTAGCAACAAAACATGTTTACAAACAAAAAGTCCTTCCCCACATCAGCCTGACCCCTAAACCTTTAAAGTGAGCTTGTGGTTTGCCTATATTTAGACCCCTGAAATCTCCATAAAGAGAACCTGTTAATTTGTATATACGATCAACAAAGTTAGATTGTCAGCTCCCTTGTGATCTTCATATAGAATAAAAAGAAAAAGTAAACATATTTTGAAATGTTAAAATGAAAAAAAAAAAAAAATAGAAACCTATTCAAACATGATACACCTCCAGGTATGACAAACAGAAGACAAATGGATAACATGGTAAATGTTTAAAGTGGAGGTAAAGGCAGAATGTTTTTATATCTTAATGCAATAAAGTGGAGTCCCACTCAAAAATTGCATTTCTGCTCATCTGTCTCCTCCCCCCCCCCTTTCGGGGCCACATTTGGAACCTTTCAGGGGGGGAGGAGGGAGCAGGTACCTGTTTTTGACAGGTACACTGCCCCCACTTCCATTGGACCTCGACACGGCGAGGTATGTCAAAGGTTTGGCCCCCTACTCTGCCCTCTGCTTTCTGGCCAATTACCGAGCGCAGCGTGCTTCGCGCCTGCACAGTAGTAGCCGCAAGGCTTCACTGCCGGGTTCCCTTACTGGCAATTGGGGGCGACAGCGGATGGAAACATTGGCTGCGGTGCCGACATCGCTGGACTCAAGGACAGGTAAGTGTCCTAATAATAAAAGTCAGCAGCTACAGTATGTGTAGCTGCTGACTTGTATTTTTTTTTTGGGGGGGGGGATTCCGCTTTAAGATAAAAAACCTTGTGTGTGCATCAGCCCCCCTAATTTCGATCCAGTAATGATGTTCGAGAGACTCAGCTGTCTGCAACTCTCCCTCCTGATAGGCTGCGACACAGCAGCAGGCACCATTGGCTCCTCGCTGCTGTCAAACAAAGTCAGTGAGCCAATGAGGAGACAGAGGAGGTGGGGCAGAGTCGCGGCTCTGTGTCTGAATGGACACACAGAGCAACGACTCGGCTCAGGTGCCCCCCATAGCAAGCTGCTTGCTTTGGGGCCAGGAGCGCTGGCATGAGACCTGGGAAGAGGAGGATCCGGGCTGCTCCGTGCAAAATCATTAGACAGAGCAGGTAAGTATAACATGTTTGTTATGTTCATACAAAAAAAAAAAAAAAAAAGGAGACTTCTGTATCACTTTAAGGCGTAGATAATTTATTTGCAGTCTTGCACACATATGATTTTAGTTTTTCTGCCAATGTATGCAATTTTAAATGTACACATTTGTTACTTATTAAAAAACAAAACTGTGGCGCAAAGACCCTTAATGAATGACAGTCCCACTTGAGGATGTGTAAAAAGCAATAAAAAAGCAGTCCATGTGTGTCCGTCTCCACATAAAGAAGTAATTCTCGAGCAGAAAACCACCACCAGAAAGCACTCCAACACCAGTACTTCTTACCAAAAGTGATTGATCTCCATCACAGAGATCAAAAGTAGCGCATAACTGGAAATCATGAAGGCTTCTCCAATGCAGTCTTAGTAAGCTCTCGATGTGGTATGTTATGCAAAGAAAAAGAGGGACATCACATAGCGCAGACCGCTTTAAAAGGCTTTATTCTTAAATAGAAGAATGGTACTCACAAAGAAAGTACTACATCTCGCATGTAATACATGGGCACCGAGACCTCCCAGATGTCCTTAGGGCGTCCCAGCGGTGGACCACCGAATCTATGGCCGTCCTGTCTCCTCCACGGATCGTAGCACGCGCCACCCAGCACGCCACCCGACGTACGTTTCGTCCGATTGGACGTCGTCATGGGGTGTGGCTACAGGGTGCGCCAGTGCTTTCTATAGCGGAGGAGAGAACCGCCCACCGGAACTGAGTGGCCGGAAGTGAGGTATGCGCTCCACACGACCGGAACCACCACTCTGACCGGAAGAGGAAGGGAGAGGAGGGTAACATAATGGGGAAATAGAAGGAAAAATCCTTTCGCAAAAACCCACACTGCAATGCCTCCCCCATCCTTCTAATGAGCAATGTACTATAAATGGGATCAACCAAAAAAGAGCATTACCCCATATGTCATATCAGATATATAGATACCCAATATATCATACCACGGCCCGAGGAGAGACAGCGCCATCTATCGGTGCTCCTAGTGTGGAACACCCAAGGTACAAGGAGGTCTCAAAAAAAACATAAAAATACATACATCAATTAATAACAACATAAGATGTTAAAAAACATGCATTAAAATGCTACATAATAAAACAAATCCAGAAATATTATACACATTGAATAAAACTATCAAATATTGCACAGCAAATACCAAGGAGAGGGAGGGGAACGCCAATCTAGGAATTATTAATATGGGCATTTAGATCCCATTCGATATTGAGACCCAAGGGGGTATAAGATTTGAGTCTATATATCCAGCTCGTTTCGAGCTTGGAAACCCCTCTCGTTAGATTGCTTCCTCTCCAATGTCCTGAAAATTTGTCTATCCCCAAAAACAAAGTGCCACTAGGATCCCTATTGTGGCACTCATCATAGTGCCTAGAGAGGCTGTGTTTGGGGAAGCCATTGACTATGTTGGCCACATGCTCCTTGAGTCTTACATGAAGCTCCCGGATAGTGCGGCCAACATAGTCAAGGCCGCATGGACATCTCACCAGGTAAACCACATACCTGGTGGTACAGGATATAAACGGTTTAATCTTAAAGTCCTGTCCAGAACCAGACTTAAAGGTGTCAACTCGTCTCTTCTTCACCACATTAAGCTGACAGATAGTGCACCTCCTGCATTTATAAAAGCCTCCCATTTGTTGAAAAAAAGAGACCTTTTTTGGGGGATCCCTAATGTTGGGGGCAATCTGCAACCTTAAGGGAGGGACACCCCTATAGATTACCTGAGGCTGGGGAGGTAAGAGGGGGCCCAACACTGAATCATTCCGCAGAATGTGCCAATGGCGCCGAAGAATAGTTTTCACTGAGAAATGTTGAGTGGAGTACGAAGAGAGGAATGCAAAATCAAAAGGACGTTTTAAGTCCCTCTGTTTAGGCTGAAGAAGATCCTCTCTCGCTCTCGAATCAGCTTTTAACAAGGCCTGACTCAAAAGAGACTCGTCGTACCCCTTCTCAAGAAATCTCTCTTTAAGGACAGAGGCCTCCTGCAAGAAATCTTCATGACGCGAACAATTACGCTTCAGTCGTAGGAACTGACTGACAGGAACGGACTCTAACCACGACTTGTGATGACAACTCGTGGTATCTATGAATCCGTTCCTGTCAGTTGGTTTAAAGAAAGTAGAGGTAACAATCTGCCCTTCCTCTATACGGATCCTAAGATCCTAAAAATGAATCTCGCTCGCGCTTGATTCATAGGTCAGACTGATGCTTTTTTATTTCTGTTTCTGTTTTTTATTTATTTTAATCTGCTACATTTCAGATTAGTGTGGCTGCTGTACCCACTACTGTATATTTGCTGTTTTTACAGTTTTTTACCTTAATGCGCAGCAATTTCATGTTATTTGTTACTTATTAACTCTACACAATTTTATCTTTAAAATTAGAAAAGAATATTTAAAGCAGAATTCCGGGTATGGAATTTTTTCACATAGTTACATTGTTCCAGCTCGGACCAATGTAACTATGCATATGCCATACCTGCTGGAATATCTCTGTAGTAGACATCGCAACTCCATTAACTTCCACTAACTTCTGGCTCCTGTGCCCAGTGGCTGCCCTGCTGCATGCTGAACACAGGAGGTCACACCTTGGCACAGGTGCTTTGCAGTTTCTGAATAAGTGCAAAGCGCTCTCTGACTGGACGAGGTAGAGAACCTAATTTCACTGCCCCACATTCTTCAAAAAAAAAATAGACAGACATCCACCACTTATGGCCCTGTAATCTATTTTTCATTAAATCATTTCTTACAGTGTTTTATTGCCTCTTTGTAACGTCCTCAGTGAGCTACTAACCCTCTCCTTTATACCTTTATTTCTATTTGTTTGGAACAAATGTTAGTTGCAGTCAAGTGTTCACTACAAATCCCATTGTCCTTAATCCATTTCGGGAGCAAGCAAGAGAGGGTGCCTTCATTCCTACATACATTTCTGAAGCGGGACGGCTTACAGTTGAAGTGCGGGTAACCGTAATTTGAAGGCTGCGGATCACAGGGTGACCGGGTTTATTTAATACTGTTAAGCATAGTATGTCGGATGATGCCCATGGGGCAATTTTGAAGTTTGTTACAATATTTTTAATAAACCTGGATCAATTTACTCCAATACTGCACTAGGAGGAGCCCGTTTTTCTTTTTGGCTTGAGACCATCTCACAAGAATTCCTTCAGAAGTGTATCCGGAGCAATGGATCCTGATCTTGGATATCCTATAAGCGTTTTGTGATCTCTTGTTGGCATGTGACAACAGAGATCCACTACTTCTGGTGAGTTTCCAATTCTTCTATACCCTGAAGGTGCCTGGAGGGTCCGGTCCCACCATCACTATTTTCCATCCACCTGCATGGTCCGAATAATATTCACTAGGAATGCACCGATCCGACTTTTTTGGACCCGATACCGATATCTGGCGTTGTGAAATCGCCAATACCGATACCGGAACCGTTCCGGAGCTACACACAAAGCAAGCGGCTGCAGTACAGAGCAAAGCCGCTGCTTCATGTGTGTGGCTCCTCCATTCACAGGAGGAGTGCATCTGATATCACTCCGCCTGTGAGCCGGACCTATACAGGAAGTAGCGGCTCCCATCCCATACTGGCCGATCATACTGCACCTAGTAAGGGATGGCTGAGCTGTTACCAAGCAAAAACCGGATCGGCCAGTGGATCGGTCAATGTTACCGATCCCCCGATCCATCTAAAATGGCCATATAGGCGCCGATATCTGATCCGAATATCGGATCGGTGCATCCCTAATATTCACATGGTTGTATTCACCTGACACATGGGCATAATTTGTTGGACTTTATAATCATTTTGGACTTTCTGCTCTTTTTGCACATAGCATTGAACGCACTTCATATATTATAGCACTTTATATACTTATTTGCACTATTTTATATATGTATTTTTATATATTGGTACAGGAATGATTTGTTGACACAAAGCAGAAGATTATTTATTATATATATTTGATATTGTGGACTCCCCTATTTGCATATATGCACTTTAGTGGTTTGTAGTGGAATTTTGCGTTGCTTAAATTGCAGTTTTTTGCGATTTGAATACTATACAGAATAATACCCGTGGGGTTTGGAGCAGCAGCAATTCCCTTCTATTGAGTTTGATTGGCGCGAGTGTTTAATTACATACTTCTTATCCCTACATACAGTGGGGACCATGGAGAACACATGTAGCCACCCTCTAACAGTAAGTCAGATCACAGCAGCCAAAAAAATAGAATTTGGCGATTTGGAGGAGGCTGAGCGCAATATAAAGGACCTATTAGGAATAAACATTAGAAGGGAATTTTTGTTCTTATTAAACCGAGTGTTGTGTCATTTTCAGGTGCCCGGCAAAAAAAAGGGTTAAAGAAAAAAGCCCATGACTGCGCCTTCTAGAAATGGGGAGTCTTTTTACTGCCATTTGTACAATGCTTCCTTTTGTTGCTATGCAACAGATCTGCCAGTGTCCCACACTGTGTCACACAGCATAAATTAAGGCGATGATAACCACTTTAGCTATTGTCTTTGATTTCAGAACGCATATAGCTATTCTGCGTCAGCTTCACATCAAGTCGTGTGTAACAGAAAAAAAAATATTATTTTTCACCTATATATTTTATTTCATTGTGTGTGTTCTTGTCAGGGCATTGGGATGCAGGGTTTTGGGCATTGAGAATAAATGTAAATGTTGAAGCTCCTTTATGTACCACATCTCCCTCAGCGTGAGAGGTGCGGTATATTTTTTTGTGTGTTTTATTTGGGTTCCTATTTATCACTAAGGAAGGTGTGGATTCGTGGAATGCAAATCAAGGAAAGAAACAAGCAGAGCTTTTGTTTTACACAAACGTGAATGCACCCTCATGTCCCTTGTCACCCTAGATCAGAGTTTCTCAACCAGGGTTCCTCCTGAGGTTGCTAGGGGTTCCTTCAGCAATGAGCAATTTCTGCCTCTCAGATAAGTTCCCAATGACACCATTGTTCCTTTTTAGCTATCTGGAAGAGGGTAATTCTTCCCAATGTCCACAAGTGTAAGGAGCATTCTTCCCACTGACCATCACACTAATGTATCATGAGTTGCAGATATAGCATTTTTAGTAAGGGTGCCCTGAAACCGGAATTTTTTTTAAGGGTTCCTCTGTGTTGAAGAGGTTGAGAAAGGGTGTCATGTAGATGGCCATTTCCATTCCATGACATGCTGAACATTTGAATGGAAAATGCAGCAAATAACAATAAAAGGTTTAATTTGACCTGCTTTGCCTGTAGGTTAAATGTACTTCAATAGACCATGCTGCATCACAACTAGAGATGGGACGGCCTGGGAAATTTACTCAAGGTCTAATAAGGTGCGGAGTAACCTTCCAGTTGTTTTCAAAGCCATTTTCTCTTTAAAATTAGAAAACAAAAAGAAAAAAGAAATGTGGATTACATTCTTTTACAATGAGAAGTAATATATCTATGACATAGCTGCATTATTATTTGTTATAAAATCATGAATTCAATTCACTCCCCCCTCACCATCTTAAAACGGCATGTCCCCGATTCTTAGTCCCGGTTCGCACTGGGGCAATTTGTCCGGTGACTTAGTCAAGTCGCGCTCCATTCAGTGCAATGGAACCGTTCTAATCAGAGTGACTCAAGTCGCTCCGACTTAGAAAAAGGTGCCTGCACAACTTGGGGGCGACTTGGGAGCGGCTTGCATTGATTCCTATAAGAGAAGTCATTTGCAAGCCACGCTGAAGTCGCGCTGCACGGGGCGGCTTCAGAGTCGGGCGACTTTGAAGCCACCCCAGTGTGAACCGAGCCTTACAGAGCTGTCTGCTCACTCACAGCTGTAAAAAAAAAGCCTCTGGTAAATGTTTATTAACATTGTTAAGCCTGCTAGATAACTATAAACACAATGTTTTACAATGTATCATTTCGTTGTTTTAGATCAAAGGAATGAACTTCTGTCTGTAAGGCTCGGTTCACACTATTGCGATGCGGGAAGGCTGCGAATTCGCAGCCTGTTCCCGCATCGCACACGCACCCCCGGCAGTTCACACTGCCATATGCGATCCGCTGGGGGTGTCAATGTAATCTTAACGACACCCCCAATTTGATCGCATATCGCAGTGCGATCGTGCAGTTCGCACAGGATCGGATCGCACAAGTGTGAACCGCTGTGCGATCCGATCCTGATGCAGAAGCAAAAATGCCTCCTGTGCGTCTTTGCTGCGGGTGCGGTGCGAATTTAGCCATACAAACTGTATGGCTAAACTCGCACCGCACAGCTGATCGCATGTCATGTCGGAGCAGTGCGCTCCGACATGACATGCGAACCCGGCACACGCAGAAGTGTGAACCGGGTCTAAGTGAGGGCAGTTTAACCTCTTAAAGACTGAGCATTTTACTGACATTGACATGTTGCTTACAAGTTAAAATCAGTATTTTTTGCTAGAAAATTACTTAGAACCCCCAAACATCATATAGGTATAGATTTTTTTTAGCAGAGTCCCTAGAGAATAAAATAATGCAGAAGTCTTTCAAACTAAGTTTTTTGGGAAAAAATATACTTTAATGAATTTAAAAAAAACTAAACCGTAAAGTTAGCCCAATTTTTTTGTATAATGTAAAAGATGATGTTACGCCGAGAATCATGAAGGAATCGTGATCTTTAATCTAAGCAAAAAAATTTGATTCTCATTTTATCCAGAATCGTGCAGCCCTACTATGACATGGTATTCAAACTATATAACATGAGGACCATAATATATATTTTTTTCCTTTTCCTCCTCTCATTAAAGTAGTGAGATCAACATCTGGAGTTTGGAAACAAAAGCATTTCTACAAAGCAATTTCTGCTGAGAGTACCGCTGGCCATACACTATATGAAAAATCGCTCAACCTCATTTTCGAAAAATGAACACTCGGGCGTGAGAGCAGATGATAGTGCCATCATGTAATGACCGATAAATGGTTCAATGGACATAAATGAATCGTTTTTTTGTTCGTTTTTCACATATACCTAGTGTAAACAGTTTGCACGAGAAACACATTAAAACAGAGTTCCAGACATTTTTGTGTTTAATAAAAGTCAGCAGCTACAAAAAGTGTACCTGCTGACTTTTAATAAACACACTCACCTGACCCACGGTTCAGCGATGCGGCTGGCAGGAGACTCAGTTCTCTTCCCTCTTCTCCCCATGGCACCGGCACCACAAGAGTGGGCACCCGGCTGTTACAGCTTGCGCCAGGTGCGCATGCGCGAGTCACGCTTCCTTATTGGCCGGGCAATCTTCTGGGACCTGTGACGTGTCCCAGAATATTGCAGGGAGGAAGGTGGAGAGGAGAACTTCCGCTTGAGTGAGAGGGGGTACCTGTCAAAACTCTGCTTTGGATGTTTGGAACAGGGGAGTCGGGATCCCTCAGCATTTGCACCGAATCTGAGCAATTATTTTTCAATTGTGCAGTTGAGCTTAGGTATTTTCTGCTTGTTCTTGAATTGGAATGCCTGAAATCACTCAAATCTAGGGTTATTACATGTTTTTTAGATGTCTTTTTGAATGCAAGAACCAATCTCCTCCTCTTAGTGCTTATCCTGCCTGGAGTTGTAACGCTTAAAATCCGCTTCTAAAACGCTACTATACACATGCAAAAATGCTCAAAAAAAAACATGCCTGAAAATCCTTCTGCTCAGAGGTTTAAAATGAAGCCTTAGGTAATATTCTGAATTGTAAAATGAACCTCCCTGAGCCCATATACATCCCATCCTGGGGTATTCCTGTGCCTGGAAGGCACAAGTGCATTGGCTAGCCCTGCTGCATGCAGCCTGTCAAAGTCAATGACATGTTGAAATACGTTGAAGCTCCACACAGCTGGATGCTGTACTGAGTGATATTCGTGTTCAGGGCTGTATCTGTTCAGGAACGTATGCCCAGAATGTACATTACCTTCAGGCATACATCCCCGAATGTATACAGCACTAGATGCAAGTACCACTCAGTGCTGCGCCAAGACGCAGCATACTTCAGCTTGTCATAGATTTTGTTATACTGCAGGTAGCGATACTGGACGCTGCACCTGTGAAATGCTGGGATTGGATGCACACAAGCTAAACACCCAGTTTGAATGTGGCCTTAAGGGTCACGTTTATTGTTAGGGCCTGCTCACAACAGCACCTGTGTTAGAAAGAGGTTGCTGGTGTACGGATTACTGTGCATCATACTGTTTCCCATTTCTGTATAACTTTATTGAAATTACACTTGTTCATCTTTATGCGCATTGCAATGAGGTGTAGTGCATCACAGCATTCTGATGTGAACAAGCCTTAAAGTAGAAGTATAGGCAAAACTCTTTTTTTTTTACTTTTGGATAGAGTTTTTACGAATATGTTTCCCCAATGGAGAGATTTCCCTCACTTTTGATAAAAATATAATAAATAATGGCCTATTAAGAGTTGGATAGCACAGTTGAAGGTACTAGGGTTCCATACACTATACAAAAAGTTGTCATAAATTCAGTAATTTGGACAGTTCGTTTGTTTTTCGGCCAGTTATTGGGCATAAAATCGGTAATCAGTTGTGACGTTTTTTGAGCCAAAAAAACGAAGGACAAGTTTGGAAATTTTCTACCAAACGAACGATGAATTGAAAAGTTAATGTGTTTCTCATCCAAACTATTTGCACTAGGTATATGTGAAAAAGGAACAACAACCGGATTCATTTAAATCCATTGAACGTTTTATCGGTCATTACATCATTTTATCGTTTGCTCTCACGGCCGAGTTTTAGTTTTTCGAAAATTAGTTTGAACGATAATTTGTATAGTGTATAGCCAGCATTAGTTGTAGCTCTCGGGCGTGTTCAGGATCCTAGTCCCAACCCACCTGCCCGATCTCGCCAGGAAGCCGACATTGCACACCGCTAATCACAAGCAGTGAGACATTTCTCAGTCCGCAGCTGCACAGACCAGGAAATGTCTGCCTGTGATTAGCAGTGCGCAGTGTTGGCTTTCTGGCCGGCTCGAGCAGGTGGGTTAGGACTAGGATCCCGAACACACCTGAGCCGATCTGTAATAAAATAACCGGTCAGAACAAAAAAAATGGCAACTGCCACTGCTGACCTACAGGGAAACCAAGCTCAGGATAGACGCCCCAGAGCTTGCACCCCCAAACACAAGCTGGCGGAGATAACTCCAATAATTCTATCTTGACAGACTACCTTTATAGTACTACAGATATCAGTGTGAGGATTGTAATCATGAAGAAACAAGTTTCAGGAGGATTTTTAAAAATGTGTAAATATTTTTCTCTGAATTCCTCAAATTGGATATATTCATACCTTAAAAAAATAGCAGAGCACTCAGGTTACTCCTAATAGCAATGTCAACTTTACATCCTTCCATCAATGGTCCGCTAGTCCATATCACTTTCCATACAACTGATGTTAGCAGCGCTAGATGCTGTCCTAGCACTGCAAGGTGCTGGCAACCTCCAGGCGGCTGGCTGGCAGAACCTACCTGCAGATTAGGTGCGTTGTGCTACATCATCATTGCTAGCCAATCTGGAATCTGTTGGGACATGCAATAGATATGTAAAGAGGGCTCAGTGCTACTGCCTGCCAAATTAGAGCGGAGTACCATTGTGTGGTTTGGGGCTGGAAATTCTGGCAGGATTTTATATTATTTATTCCAGGGCTAAAAGAGAAATCTACATTCTGAAGTTGTCATAGAAACAAAAATGGAGGGGACATCTTCCTAAGGGGAGGCCGGTTTGAGAGAATTTCCTTCACTTTGGAGAGATTTTCTATTATGTCCCTGGTGCCCAACCCGCGGCCCTTTGGTATATGATGTGTGGCCTTCGGACCTCAGCATACTGTAGTGGGAACATGGATTGAGGTAGTAGCATTAATCTCTACTAGCCTCATTTACCATGTTCCCAGGATCGTATTGTCTTCTGCAGCATATCCCCACCCAAAAATGTAACATATCCTCACTCTCTGACCCTCTTTTTCTCCATTAGGCTTCAAGCACACTGCTGCTCCTAAACTGACCTTTTTGGGGCTTTTGGTGTTTTTGCCTATGCGCCTGAAAGCAGGTCAATAAAAGCCTAGGTGTTCATGCACACATGGGCTTTCAGAGGAGTTTAGGAGCAGCAGAGTTTAGAGACAGTCAAAGCTCCTTTTCCTAAGCACAAAATAATCACATTTAGGAAAGGAGCATTTGGGCATAAAAAAGACACCAAGCTAGGCGAGTTTAGCGCTTGAGAATTTATTAATTTCAATGACCAGAATGAATTTAAAATTCTGGCCAATTAAATAAACGCCTGAACGGCAAATGCCCCTAAATGTGCCTCAATACGTTTGAAAAAATGTGGCTTAGGTGCAGTTGAAAAATTGATTTTTTCCTTTCAGAAGAAACAGGGTTTGCATTAAAGCTGAACTCCAGCTTTTTATACACTTTACAACCTGGCCCAAAAGAACTATGTGCCTCGCTAACATGTGAGGACACTGGAGGTGCGGTATAAGCTCGCCGCTGCTCCTCCCCTGGCCCGACTCCTGCTGTGAATGAAAACAGCGGGAGCGAGCCTCCGGCGGCGCGCAAGCGCCGCCCAGAAGGGGAGGAGTCCAGTCACGTTAATACTACGTGACTGGACGGGAACGAGCCACTCTGCCGCAGTAGTATTCCCGTAAGCGGTAGTAAAGTGGTTAATGACCAGGCCCTATTTTGCGATTCGGCACTGCGTTATTTTAACGGACAATTGCATGGTCGTGCGATGCTGTACCCAAGGTAAATGTACGTCCTTTTTTTCCCCACAAATAGAGCTTTCTTTTGGTGGAATTTGATCACCTGTGCTATTTTTATTTTTTGCGCTACAAACAAAAAAAAGAGTGACAATTTAAAAAAATATATATATTTTTTTTCACATTCTGCTATAGAACATTCTCAAAATTTTTTTTTTAAAAAATAACATTTTTTTAACATTTCAGGCCAATTTGTTTTCTGCTACATATTTTTGGTAAAAAGAAAAAATAGCAATAAGCGTATTTTGATTGGTTTGCCCAAAAGTTATTGCGTCTACTAACTACTGGAAAGATTTATGTCATTTTTTTTGTTTGTTTTTTTTTTTCACTAGTAATGGCGCCGATCTGCGATTTTTTGCGGGACTGCGACACTGCAGCAGACGGATCAGACCCCTAACTGACATTTTTGACACTTTTGGGGGTACCAGTGACATTACTGCAGTAATCAGTGCTATAAATATGCATTGTTACTGTAATAATGACATTGTGGGTGATCAAGGGGTTAAGTGTGAGCCTAGAGGAGTGATTCTAACTGTGGGGAGGGGGGGGCGTGGCTTGTGAAATGATCCTATATAGAAGGATCATAGGGGGTCTATGATCATCCCAGGGAGAAGGACGGTCGTCTGTGTTTACACCAGCCAACCATCCTTCTCAATCGGAGCCGCCTGACACACGCATCGGCTTCCCTGCTGATGATAGGGGGCGGGAGCGCACCGGCGGCGGCACACGCTTGCCCCCTAGCTGCCCCCAGGTGAGCGACGTAGACCTACGTCGTTTTACCTGTACGAGCCAGCCTGCCACGGTAAATATACCGTAAGCGGTCCGGAAGTGGTTAATGGGTCAATTCACTAACGCTCCATTCACACCTGAGCGTATCGATTTACTGCCATTTTTCAGGCTTTTTTTTTTTTAAGCTTTTTTAAAGTGTTTTAGAAGTTTATTATAAGCATTTTTCAGTTTCAGGCGTTTTTGTTTAGCCAATAGAAAGCACTAGGGGGAGTAGAGGGAGAGGAAATTAGGGGTGAGAACTGCTCTTTGACCAGAAAACACTTGTAAAACGCTCGTAAAATGCTCAAGTCAGGCGTTTCTATCGATGTCTATCGGGCCAAAAACGCTTGTAATCTGCCAAAAAGAAGCTCATGTAATTTTTTGAGGGACAGGCGTTTTGCTTCAGGCGACAAAATGCTCAGATGTGAACAAGGGGCGATTGAAATTAATAGATTTGACTTGTTGAGTGTTTTAGAGCTACGAGCTTCAAGCAGAAAATCGCTCAGGTGTGAACGAGGCCTTAGAGATAAATACCACATACATTTTTAAGTCAAAATGAATCATGAGTTATTTATCTCAAAAGTAGCCAATCCACTAAAAAGCATGCGTTATTTACTGAATGTGTTAAATATTTTCTTAACTTTATTGTTATTTTTGGTGTTGTCTTTTTCGCAAGACCAGAGGAAGGTAGTTCTTGTAGGTGATAAATAACGACTGTGTTTACTTTAGTGAATTGACGTTAAAGAGGAAGTAAAGCTTCCTCTGTAACTTGTACCTATAGGTAAGCCTATGATAAGGCTTACCTATAGGTACTGTAAATATCTCCTAAACATGTACCGTTTAGGAGATATTTAGGCTCCATTCACACTTGAGCCTATAATGTTCAGACGTTTTTCAGACGTTTTTTTCAGGCGTTTTTTGCAGGTGTTTTGAGGCAGACATTGACGTCTAACCAAAAACGCTTGTAATCTGCCAAAAAAGAAGCTCATTTACTTTTTTGAGCTTCAGGTGTTTTGCTTCAGGCAACAAAACGCTAAGATGTAAACAGGGGCCATTGAAATGAATGGGATTTTGTTTGTTGGGCGCTTTGAGACTTCAGAGATGAGCATTTTACGAGCTGGAAAACGCTCAGGTGTGAACAGGGCCTTACTTTGCATGCAGCCAGTGACATCACTGGCGCATGCGCCCTGAAGAACGGCCACCCGTGCCGTTCCTTCAGGGCCCTGTGCCGTGAACAGCGGCTCCTGCGCGCATGGGAGTGACGTCATTGTGGATCCGGCCAATCAGATAGCTGGAGGACGCAAACCCTGGAAGGCAGACGGTTCGACATGGCGGCCGTGTCACCGGTGAGCGGGCAACACTTCGGGGGACTTCGTTCTAAGGTAAGTATTTCATAATGAGTTAGTAAGTGATATATACTATTTCATTATGCCTTTGTCTTTCCGTTTTTTTTCCTTACGTTTACAATCTCTTTAATGATTTATCTAAATTTTGATATGATTTGATATTTTACTATGATGAACTGACTTTCTTATTATCTCATGCAGCATTATCAGAAAATAAGTCACGTGACCTTCATATTGCATGAATGAACTGATACCTGTGAACTGACCCCAAAGTCTTACATCTCTAGAGCAGTGGTCCTCAACCCTGGCCTACAGGGCCCACTAACAGGCCAGGTTTGCAAGATAACTGAAATACATCCCAGGTGATATCATTTGCTGCTTAGTGATTGCAGTATTCTGTAACGCTCCTGCGTTTCATGTATGGTGTGGATTTTCAGCTGCAGAAATATTCCACTTCAGTAGTCATGTAAGAGAGATGCTGAGATACCATTCCCAACCTCAATGACTCATCATGTGTGGAAGGTCTTAATTCAGCTAGTAAATACACACAATTAACAAGCTGGTTCCTAGAGTGACTTTATGTATGTAGTAACACAGTGATGAAGATTTAAGAAACAGGTTGAGTGGAGGTGGTAGGTGACAGACACTTGAAGGTAAGACAGTAGCAGATGGATGCAGGTAGGTTTAGCAATCATGTATGGTAGCAGATGACAGAGTAGCAGGTGGACATACAAGAGTGATCAACCCAGTGCAGGAATAAGTAGCAGTAGTCTTAAGAGCTAGCAATCTAGATATGCAGATGTGATAAATAGTCTTTACTATGCAGAGCTAGATAGTGTAAGCTTAGTATAAGTTTATAGAGGGTTCCCCTGCGGGGTACTTAGCACTAATAGCAATACAGCCGAAGGTTGGTTCAGGAGGAGCGGATGATCCGGAAGCGGGATGCAGGGATCAGCGCAGCGAGGTTCCGTCAGCGAGGTATGCTTGCAAGCACGAAAGCTTCAAGCCAAGTTAGCATCCAGGTAAGGGTGTTTGAACGAACACATGTGAGTGAGAACCGGCGATTTAAATAGCCATCTAGTCCGGCACTGAGTGATGACAGCTTCAGTCTTAAAGGTGTATGCGCACCTTTCCAAAAGAGAATGGTGGGGCGCATACACTTGTGAAAAGAGTAATTTAGGGTACCAAAGGTACCGGAAAATTACATATTCTAGTCTGCATCTCCCCAAGGTAATACTTATAACATGGCCTGTTAGTGGGCCCTGTAGTCCAGGGTTGAGGACCACTGCTCTAGAGGACTGACTTGGTAAGATCCTTGGGTTTGCCCTTCTGCTGTGGTCCTATGAGGGGGTCAAGCCTTTCCCTAATTTAAATGATTAAAAGTGTTACTAAACCCACAGCAGTAAAATCAGTCTGTACCTATATGCAGTAAAGCATGCTTATTATACTCAATGTAGAACCTAAGAAGTTAATTATTTACATTGTGTATAAAGGCTGTTTGATTCTGTCTCTCTGATCTCCTCTTTTACTGTCTCCCAAAAAAAGAAAAAGATAATTACAGAGTCAGAGGACAAGCTGCACATGCTCAGTTTGGTGTTTATTGCTAGTTTTTTTTTTTTTTTTGGGATTGCATGTGATTAGCACAGGACCAATCAGCACTGTCCAGACAGAGGATAAGGGGAGCATAAAAACTTCTCCTAGAAGCTTTACTAGGAACTGATACAAGTCACAAGACTGCTATATACTGCTGATGAGAAAAGGTATTTATCTGTTTATATTTACTAAAATAAGTGCAGTTCCATGTTCTGTGTACTGTGGGAGACCAGATATAGTGAATGCAGATTCTGGGTTTAGTAAAACTTTAATTATGGAGAATGCCAGAACACAAGAAGGTGAGCAGGGACACCCAGATGAACAGCAACACAGCCAGGAATAAAAACAAAATCAAATGTTCAAGATATATAAAAATGCAGGGCTGAATCAGTCCACCAGGCTCCACCTATAATTAAAATATCACTTTTGGACAGACCCTTTAATAAACAAATGCATAGAAGCTAAAATAAAAACTGCACAAAGACGTGAGGGTCTAGCAAAAGAATGAAACCATAATATTTAGCATTCCTAGACCTGATATATAGGGACACCAAACACCCATCCCTAAACACTAACCCTAAAAATGGTATAACAATGTCATTGCAGCAATCTAGTGCAGCCTTTTTCAACCAGGGCACCCTGGCACCTTGGGGTGCCTTGAGGTTTCTTCAGGGGTGCCTTGAGCAAAATGCAAAAAGATTGATCAAAAATTGTATACAAGCCAGCCGGTGGATCAAGCCTGCCTGTTACACAAAGCCAAGGGTTTTCATTATGCACCATTATGACTTTCTTGCATTCTAACAACCATGGCATCATCAGTTAATAAGGATCATGTCTGTCGCCTCCACATCATCCTTGTTTGAGTCTCCTGTGCCCCTCTCCCTCAGCACTGGGGGGAAATTAGCTTACTGATGGAGCGAAAATGAGGAAGAAGAGAAACATTGGAATACTAGTCAGTACCAGTGTGCAAAAAAGTATTTGTTTTGGAAGAATAAACCCCATCTAACGTTCAGTGTCCTGGATGTTGCTGCATTATGTAAAACTATTAGAATGCGCTGCCTTGAGACTGTCCATAATTTTAAAAGGGTGCCTTGACTGTAAAACGGTTGAGAAACACCGATCTAGTGGAAAAGGTGCACTTAAGAACATCAGTCACTCGGACTACTATGGGTTTATACAATGCAAGGTTGTCCTTGGAAAAGACTGAACGCTTCTTCACAACGCTTTCCCCCTTTGGGCTGTAAAACATCCCTGTTAGGAATGATTCATCATTCAGACAAAATAAAACGCTGCTCATTTCAAATGAGAATGGAGACAACAGAAAGGAGCAATGGATGAACACCCCCACCCCCCTCTCTCATCTGCTAGCTATGAGATTCTGCTTTTCATTAAAACTGTTCGTCAGACAAAAATGGCAAGGTGATACATTTCCACTAAATAAATGGAGATGAAAAGGAAAGTTTTCCATTCAGTATGTATGACAAATTATGTAAAATACAAAATATGAACAGCTAACTGTCCTAAATAATCAGGGATGGCATCAATCCATGCGCCATCAACCATGGACAGCCAATCGCGGTGGCAGTTGTCGGTCTCCACTCAGCAGCTGAATGGAACCACTTTTTACAGAAGGTCTGAAAAATTAACCTATCATTAGCTTTATACGTCTTGACGTGCCACCATATACAGCAATAGTATAAAAAAAAAAAGTCTAATCTTAGATTGTTAAAGCGGAAGTCCACTCTAACACTAAGGCTGGGTTTACACTAACTAAAGCCGTGGCTCACAGCAGGGGTCTGGTGCGTCCTTGTTCTCCGTTTCAGGTGTGAAACAGGCAGAAATTCGGACCTGAAATGGAGCCAAAGAACCTTTTCCAGTGCGGACCATGGTTGCCCCAGAGCTTTGTGAACTGGCTTCATTGAAAGCTGGTCACAGTCTCCTGTCATGCGAATTGGATGCGGGGTTCCCATTTGCATCCTCCTTGGATCATTTCCATCATGTTCCCATGCGCCGCCTGCACATGTTTCAATTTGTCCTAGCACCTCATCCCATGCTTTATTGGCTGGCAGCATAGAGACATCGATTGTGGCCCATCAGACAGCATCTATCCTCTACACATTAGGCGCCCTAGGAGCGCCTGGGTATTCCTTGTTTTTACCGGGATTAAGATGACTGTCATAGCGAACATCTCAATCCAAGAAGTACACTAGATACTGACCCTGGATGACACCTGAACAAAGATGGCACTGTCCTTCTGGAGAGAAGAGCAGATGAAGGCATTGTCAGGGGAGATGTTGTTATCTCTCTGAGAGATAATCAATACCTGCCAGTATAAAACGTACACATAAGTTAGAATGCATGTAACATGTAAGAAATATCTGATGATAGGTTGATTAGACATATGATGGGATGTTAAATGCTATCCTAGTTCTTGGGATCACCTCTGTTTCAAGTCTGAAGGGCCAGTTTACACCATAGAAACGCAGTTCGGATGGCGTTCTGGATGAATTTCTGCATGCGGGTTTTTGATGCGTTTTTATGCTTTCCAGTGCATATTTTCTTCACCTTAAATGGGGACATGTGCGTTCTGGTGCGTTTTTGGTGCATTCCAGTGTGTGTTTTACCACATTCCTGTACAGTTCAGTGCAGAAGAAATGCAGCATGTTCTACTGGAACGTACTGGAACTGACCGCACTGGTGTAAACCATGCCATTGGAAACCATATAACCTATTATCGATGCGCTTCTGGGCTAAAAAAAAGAAAATGCACTGGACTGCATGTGATGTAAGAAGGGGCCCTAAATGTCACTGTCCTATGTTGTCATGGTGTGAGCATGAATAATTCTGCTAGTGATGAGCAATGGCTTATGGACTGACGCAGTGAGGTTGATTTCCTAAAACTGGAGAGTGCACAATCTGGTGCAGCTCTGCACCGAAATCAATCAGCTTCCAGGTTTTTAAAGCGGAGTTCCACCCAAAAATGGAACTTCCCGCTTCAAGGCTTTCTGACCCCCTGACATGCCACATGTAATTTTTTTTGGGGGGGGGGAGTAGGTACCTAGATGTGACAGGAGTCACTTTGGGTGGGGGCTCGTGGAACCCAGATTACTTTAGAGAGGTTGGGAGCTTGTCCAGCTTCCCCGACTCCTCTTATGTGTAAGTCACCCTGTGTCTATTAGGAGCACAGGGTGGTCAAGAACCCCAGTTGGGTCTGCACTAATCAGACTGGCTGTACAACCACACCGCATTTTGTGTTACCCCGGTTATCCTGGGTTCTAGATGTGTGGTTTGTGTTGAAAGAGTAAGGGGCTATTTCACCTGGGACAATAATATTTCTGAACAATATCCCTCAAGAAATATATAAAAATAAACAATTTGACTTTTCAGATTGCTTGATTATTGTTGGAGTCTCTCATAGACCCTTGCTAGATAGTGAGGTGGGTTTGTTATTGTTAAGTACCTGTATCCCATTGTTCTATTGTTTCTGTCTGCCTTAAGATCAATCTATTATGGGATGTATATGTGTATGTGGATTGGCTGCTAAGGGGGAGGGGGAAGTTGCCCCACAGTGTATATCTCTTTGTGCCTGTGTTTGAATAAACAGTTTTATTGTGGTTGACTCCAAAACTGGTACTGTCTAGTTCTTGGGGTAGCTATAGCCAGATTCACGGATCTCGTGTTCCAGAGCTTAGGAAGCAGCTTCTTGGCAGAGATACCCCAGTCGGGGTGTCCGGAGTCCGTCACACTAGATTTGACAGGTACCCGCTCCAACTTCCGCTCGGACCGCCTAGGCGGCTCGAGCATTAGTTCTCCTCTCCTACACTTTTTGTAGCTGCTGACCTTTAATAAACACCAAGACGGGTGGAACTCACCTTTAAGTCAAAGCTTAATTGAACAAGCTGAAGTTAGAAGCGGATTGGCTACAATGCACAGCTGCACCAGATTTTGCATTCTCCAGTTTTAGTAAATTATTATTATACGAGATTTATATAGCGCTGACAGTTTATGCAGCGCTTTACAACATGAGGGTGCAATTACAATACAATTTAATACAGGAGGAATCAGATAATCCTGCTCATTAGAGCTTACAATTTAAGAGGGAGGGTCAAGAGATACAAGATGTAATAACTGTGGGGGATGGGCTGATGGAGAAAATAAAATCTGCAGTTGTTAGGTGGGGGCCAAATAGGCTTCTCTGAAGAGAAGAGTTTTCAGGGATCGTCTGAAATGAGTAGGAAATAGTCGGACAGATTAGGGTAGAGATTTCCAGAGGATGGGAGAAGGTCTGGAGAAGTCCTGGAGTAAATCAACCCCAGTGAGATGGACCGCCATGTTTGATTGTTTAGGACAGTTGTAATAATATTAGTGGCTTACTCTTCATTTACTAGAACTGCTAAATTATTTATTTATTTCATTGTATATTTCCAAGGAAGGAACCATAAACCAAGCTTGGCTTGATAGAAGCCCTAGGGTGTGCTCTGCAGCTCTCTTACATAGTAATCTCCAGCTGTGGCTTGATACCTTTTATTTCTTTCTAAATATATTAGGACTGGTATTTTTGGAAGCAGGAAATGTCAATGCCAATTAAATTTACAGACAAAACACCCAAGTACTGGATAATAACACACAAAAAACTTTTTTTATTCAATTCCTATTTCTAATGGCATGTACACACAATCTGAAAATCTGATGACAGATTCTTTGCATGCTAGTTGCATATCAAAAATGAAGAGTTTACTAAAATAAGAAAATTCTCGTGCGACAGAATAAAAAAAAAAAAAAAAAAAAAACGGAAGTGATGTAATGTGTTGCAGTGTATTTGTATTGTATTTTTGAACAACGACTGTACTGGTTAAACTATAATTGCACGATCTGGTATCGCACAAGAAAAATTGTTGTGCTTCTCCGATTGGATAATATCGGATGAACTCTTGTGATCGGCTCTTGAAAGCTCTGTACTAATGATCAGATTCCCATACAATTGCTTTGAAAGCGGTATTTTTCGTCCAAATCGTTTAGCCTTTAGGTTTAGTGCAAAATTCCCTAGAAGACCAGACCTTTTTCTGATACTTTTTGTTTACAAGTAAAAATCAGTATTTTCTTTCCTAAAAAATTACTTAGAGCCCCCAAACATATATTTTTTAGCAGAGACCCTGGAGAATAAATCGGTGGCTTTTGCAATTTTTTTATATCAAGTAATATTTGTGCAGTGGATTTTCGAACGCAAAATTTTTGGAAAAAATTAACTTTGGCTCCTTTCACACGGGTGCACTCCCCGACGAAGTCCGTTCTGCTCGGCGGGGGAGCGATCCGCTGATCCCTACTGAGCAGGCAGATGACAGCTCCGTCTCCGCTCTGTGTGCAGAGATGGAGCTGTCAGATCCCCACTGTCCTCTATAGGGAGATCGGATGAGAATGGACCGCCTGTCCGTTCTCATCAAATCCGATCCTCTAGACAGATGAAAAATAGGGTTTCTGTCCGTCCGGATTTCACGGACAGGATCGGATAGCAGTGGGTCACTGTCATGCTGACACCCGCTGCCCCCATAGGGATGCATGGAGCATCCTATCTGGTCTGCCTGAAAAACTGACAGGCGGATCGGATCAGATCGCCTGTGTGAAAGGGGCGTAATGAATTTTAATGCACAGAAACACCAGTCGAGTGAAGCTTTGGATCTGTGTGTGTTTCTGATCAAGAGCACCATCAGACACAACTGGCGCCGGATTATGGGACATTCAAGATGTTGGTGTGGGATGGGACATGCAAAGAAAGAGCAGAGGGTAAGAAATAGACAATGCAGGATTCATTGGGCTTGTGAGTATGTTTATCCTGCATAAAGGAGCGTCAAAGGTAATATGGAATAGGGGAAGTAAAATTCAAGAGCAGGAGTGAAGTTCCTCATTAATCCCAACCAAACTGCGGACCTTGAAAATAATCCACAAAATTAACCCTTAAAGTGTTACTAAACCCAGTAAAATAACTCTGTACATGCAGTAAAACACGCTTATTATACTGAATGTGGAACCTAAGGGGTTAATCCTCTGCACTGTGTAATAAGGCTGTTTGATCCTGTCTTCTTCCACTGTCCCCAATCTCTCTGCTGATAGTACAAAGCCTTTGGAGTCAGTCTGCACACGCTCAGTTTGGTGTGTATTGCTAGATAGTTTTTTTTTTGTTTTTTTCCTTGGGAAGATGCATGTGATCAGCACAGGGCCAATCAGCACTGTTGAGACAGAGAGTCAGGGGTTCTGCAGCATCATAGGACAGTACTCGGCTGGACACTGATAGAAGTCACAAAACTGCTATATATTGCTGATGAGAAAAGGTATTTAACAGTTTATATTTACTAAAATAATTGCATTTACATGCTCTGTGTACTGTGGGAGACCAGATATAGAGAGTGAAGGGTCCTGGGTTTAGTAATACTTTAAACCAACTCCACTTATCACCTAAATCTAACCCTAAAAGTATAAGCTGAAGCAAAATTATATAAAAAAAATATATATATCTATATATATTTATATCTATTTATTTATTTGTACACCCCTGCGATATACTGTATGCACATTTCCCCATGTTTTATGGCTTAACCCTCTTACCGCCCTCATAATGCATATGTTCAGTAGCATAGACGGAGGGCTTTAACAGAAATATGCCGCACATATGCGTCCATGGGCAGCAGAGGTTTCTGTAGCTGCACGCTCCCAGCACATTGACCACGCAGTCAGCTGTCTGTCTCTACGGATGATCAGGAGCCAGTGGGACCAGCTTCTGATCATGTGACCACTGTGACAGCTAATCACATGACTGGCTGGTCCTTCCCACCCCCCTAGGCATAAAGACCCCAATAAAGCGATGCGGGGCCTGGCGTGAAGGAGTTACATTTATAGTGTGCTCCAACCTTCCTCATTGAAAGCGCAACACAGGATATTATCGGTTCTGAATTCCAAAGGACATGTTGTCAATCCTGCCTACTTAATTTCTGATGCATTAGAAAAAAACCCGATCTCCACCCCCTCTTCATCACTATAACCCCTCCTTGTGCACAGGAAAAGAGCACAGGAAGTTATCAGCTTGCAAGATTTCTGGCAAAATAAACCAGTATTTTTTGGCACTTATCGAACAAATTTAAGAAAATACTTTTATTTGTATAAGTAACAGACCAAATAGGGAGCCAATGAGAGAAGTTCATTGTTATATTACCCTAAACCTTAACGTGAACCTGTCAATTTGCCTGTTTAGAGCAAAGTAATAGTTTCCATTTATAGCCAACTTTTCTGCTACTGATACTTGCCTTTCCCTTGCTCTCAGCCCCGGTTCACACTACTGCGTGTGCGGGGTTCGCATGTAATGTCGGAGCGCACTGCTCCGACATTACATGCGATCAGCTGTGCGGTGCGAGTTTAGCCATACAGTTTGTATGGCTAAATTCGCATCGCACCCGCAGCAAACACGCACAGGAGGCATTTTTGCTGCCGCATCAGGATCGGATCGCACAGCGGTTCACACTTGTGCGTTCCGATCCTGTGCGAACTGCACGATCGCACTGCGATATGCGATCAAACTGGGGGTGTCGTTAAGATTACATTGACACCCCCAGCGGATCGCATATGGCAGTGTGAACTGCCGGGGGTGCGTGTGCGATGCGGGAACAGGCTGCGAGTTCGCAGCCTTCCCGCATCGCATCAGTGTGAACCGAGCCTTAAAGTGATTGTAAAGTCTTGTTTTTTTTAATAACAAACATGTTATACTTACCTGCTCTGTGCAGTTGGTTTTGCACAGAGTGGCCCAGATCCTCTTCTTCTCGGGTCCCTCTTCTGTGCTCCTGGCCCCTCCCTCCTGTTGAGTGCCCCCAAAGCCAGCAGCTTGCAGTGGGGGCACCCGAGCTGAGTCACAGCTACCTATGTCTATTCAAACACGGATCTGCGACCTGGCCCAACCCCCTTTCTCCCAATTGGATGATTGACTTTGATTGACGGCAGTGGGTGCCAATTGCGCCGCGTTGCTATCTTAGTCAATGAGGAGAGGAGTCCCGGGCAGATGAGACACGCCTGCAACATAGCTGGATAGAGATGGGCGCAGGTAAGTATTAGGGGAGCTGAGGGGAGGCTGCTGCACGCATGTTTTTTTTTTTTATCTTAATGCATTGAGTGCATTAGGATTAAAAAAACTGCCTTTACAATCTCTTTACCTTGGCCCTTTGAAGTCCTAAGAAGAAGAGCCATGTGCAAACTCAGCTATGATCTGTGGCAGAGCTTATATATCCCTACTGATCCTCCCCGGATGACCTCTCAGGCGTCCAGTGGTGAATTGTGGGAGGAAGGGGGAGGAATCACATGCTCCTTCAGGAAGAAGGTATAGTATGAAGAAGGCAAATATAAGCAGCAAAAAAAAAAAAAAAAAGGAGAAGCTCTATTTTTTTGAATGGGCAAAGTGACATGTTTTAATGGTGCTAACATTTGTGCATAAACAAAAGATACATAAAACAAACAAACACACTTAGAGCCGGTTCACATTACACCGACTTGTCAGGCGACTTGGTCGCCTGACAAGTAGCTCCCAATGCTGTGCAATGGAACCTTTCTAATTGGAGCGACTCAGTCCCCGAGATGATGAACATTCTATAACCTCATCCTATAGTAAAAACATGACATTTGACATCAAGACTATTTAAGAATCCATACTCTCCCTAAAGGATGGAGACAACATCAGTAGGGGTAGCTATTAAAGTAGCGTAGTCTGCCGAGTGTAAACGCCAGCCAACAAGCCCAGATAGAATTGGATCTAGCAGAGAGATTGCGTAATGAGTATGACATATCCTCCATGCGGTAGGTATGATTGACAAGTCGGAGCAACTTGCATTGACTTCTATTATGAGAAGTTATTTGCAAGCCGCGATGAAGTCCCGTATCTGTCTGGTGAGAGTGGCCCCCTTACACTATGGTGGAGGAGCATCACTAAGGAGCACGTGTGTGTCACGGGAATATAGAGCACACTGAAGCATGGGGTGTGGAAGACATCCATTTGTCTCTCTTGGAAACTATTTACAATTTTTTAGATTTTATTTAATTCATGATTCTAAACATATGTTTGTATATTTAAAAAAATGTTATGTACTGATTTTCCCATAATTCACGTGAACATTTTGATGATTTATGGCACAAGTTCACTAAGTTTGTTTATGTTTTATGCGTTTTTTGTTTATGCACAAATATCAGTACCATTAAACCACGTAGCGCATCAAATTCAAATACATAGCCATTCACTTTGGGTATATTCCCAAAATTGATGGCGACTGCATGGTGATTAACAATTTTTACACATAGGAGGCGCCATTTTTCTTGTTTAAAGTGACAAGTGTCACTATCGGAACTGCAAAACCACCAATATACTATATATAAGCAAGGCATCTCAAGTTGCCAGTCCAAACACATTATCTAAAAGGCACCCCATGAACCTAGAATATTGGAGTGTTTTGACATGCAAATAATAACTGACTCCCCAGCTCTACCCACCTCCTAAGCCATAGCCTTCCTATGATGGGCAAACAAACCAATGGTGAAGATATGGAATAAAGCTAGGTACACACTAGTGATCAACCAATATCGTTTTTTCATTGCCAATACCGATATTTTGGTCATCACGTATCGGTATCGGCCGAAATGGGCCGATATTTTCGTACATTAAAAAAAATGTTTTGTTTTTTTTTATTCGACTTTTATTTGACTTTTTTATTCGGTACTCTTGTGGAGTGATCTGGGGGTCTAAAAGTCCCCAAACCCCTCCTCTGCACTTGAAAGCATTCAAAACGCCAAGTTTGGTTGTTTTCAATGCTGTCATTTTTTTTTAATCTGGCGCCAGTACCCGGAAGTGATGTCATGACATCACTTCCGGGTTTTGGCATGGAGACCCGATCAGAGCCGAATGCGGCTTTGATCGGGTCTTTGGTGGCCGTGTAGGCTGGTTGCCTACACGGACGTCCCCTCCTGCTCCTTGTAATGACAGCCGAGCGGCTTCTCAGCTGCATTGGTTGTCATTACAAGACAGCCGACCGGCGACTATGAATGCCGGTACCGGGGTGATGCTTCTGGCTGCAGGCATCACTCCGGTACATCACTTTCCCGAAATATCGGCAATATCGGTAACCTCCGGGGGCCGATTCTGATATATCGGGGAAAGTGCATATTGGCCCTCGATATATCGGCTTTGCCAATAATCAGCCAATCCCTAGTACACACATATCAAAATTCATCCAGTTTAGAAGGAACATTGCTTACGTGAATGCAGGGATCGGTTTTATTTTTTATGATTAAAAAAATAATCTGATGAGAATGGAACTTATTTTGGGAATATCTATGCGTGTCCTATTGAAGATCCTCTACACTATCCTGTGACCCCGGTGGGGTAAAGCTGTGTCTGACCTGGGTTGATTCTTGGGTCAGTGTGTAAGGTGAGAGGCTTTGATTTCTGGTGGTGGTGAAGTGGAGCTCATCATGGATTGCTTTTGTGGGGATCACAGAAAATTGTTTTCTCTGAGTCACTGTTATTAATATATCACTATTTGTGGACACTGGAAGCACTTGTATACATTATATATTTTTTGGGACACTAAAAACACTTGTATACATTATTTATCTTTAATTCTATGTTATATATACTTTTTCTGGCGCAGCACTGTATATGGTTTTAATTTTGTTTGTGGAGTGAATAACACTGTTTTGTGTTAGCAGCTGGACACTGCAAGACTTTGTTGCACTGCAATTATTTTATTGCACGATTGTATTTATATTTATCACTTTTGCGCTGATAGTTTTACACTGTTATACAATGAGATCTAATACCCCAGCACCAAATGAAGCGGAAGGTTTAGCCCAAAGGTAGACAGCTCAGGTAGCCAACACACAAATGGCAACAGCCAGAGAATATTATATTTTTTAGGCCATGTGGATAGACGCAGATCTTCTGCACCTTTAAAAGTAATTGCGGTCTCTTTTCACTTTAAACCATAGACTCATTCATGTCTTTGCCTCTTCCCCTGTGTTGACCTCTTCTGAAAGAATATTTTAGGTGTCCTCTGACTTCCGCTTGCAGTGCCAACCAGAGGCGGAAGTCTTGGGCGCTCCAACCTGCTCCTTTCGGTGTCTATGTTGAAGTGTGGAAATTGCTGGAGAAGAGCGGGGTGTGTGCCTTGTACTGTATGGGAATGCTCGGTGTGTGGTAGGAGCACCGGGTGTTCCAGGAATGGGGGAGAGCCCGGTACCCTGCTCCTCGGCTCAGGTGGTGATGAAGACGGCGGAGGGGATCCCGGTGTTCCAGTACCCGGAGGAGGCGGACCTGGAGCTGGACGGTGGGTATTGGGCTGATGTAATGAGCCATGTACAGGGTGACAGCTGGGAGCTGAGAGGACAGACCACTCACACTGCTTACACTTCTCCAAGGTCACTTCTAATGGCAGTCTGGGATTTACTCTTCACATTTCTTCATAACAATCAGAAAAAAAGTCATATTTATTGATAGTCACACCAGAAGTTTAAATCTGTATTTTTGCTAGAAAATTACTGTTAACCCTCAAACATTATATTAATATTAACCACTTTGCCACCGGAGGATTTTGCTGTCTTACGTCCAGGCCACTTTTTGAGATTCGGCACTGTGCGAATTTAACAGACAATTGCGCCGCCGTACCCAAACAAAATTTATGTCCTTTTTTTCCCACAAACAGAGCTTTCTTTTGGCGGTATTTGATCACCTGTGCAATTTTTACTTTTTGCGCTATAAACAAAAAAAGAGCAACAATTTTGAAAAAATAACAATATTTTTCACATTTTTTTTATATGAAATTCCCCCAAAAAATGTAAAAATCTAAATTTTTTTAAATTTTTGGCCAATTTGTTTTCTGCTACCTATGTTTGGTAAAAAAAAATCACAATAAGTGTATTTTGATTGGGTTGCGCAAAAGTTATTGCGTTTACTAACTAAGGGAAAGATTTCTGTCATTTTTGGTGTTTTTTTTTTTAACGAGTAATGGCGGCGATCTGCAATTTTTTTGCGGGACTGCGACATTGCGGCGGACAGATCGGACCCTTGACTGACATTTATGACACTTTTGGGGGTACCAGTGACATTTCTACAGTAATCAGTGCTATACATATGCACTGTTACTGTAAAAATGACACTGGCAGGGAAGGGGTTAATTTTATTGGAGAGGGAGGGGTTAATGTATGCCTTGTGCTTACTGACGTGTGTGGGGGGGGGGGAAGGTGACTGAGTGACACAGGGACAGATCGCATGTTCAGCTATGCTGAACCCTGCAATCTGTCACTGTTTGTCACTTAGGAGATCCGCCCGCTTTGTTTACACAAGCGGGCGGATCTCCAAACTCGATTCCCCGACGATCGGGGAAGAGCAGCGGCGATCGCCGCTGCTCCTCCCCTGGCCCGACTCCCGCTGTGACAAGCGCCGCCCACAAGGGGAGGAGTCCAGCGACGTAGGTCTACCTCGCTGGACGGAATCGAGCCACTTTGTCGCACTACAGTGCCAGTGACTTGTCGGCAAGTGGTTAATCTAATATTAATAAAATGATAGAAAAAAACTATTTTAAAATCATTTGGGGGGAAAAAGTCATTTTCGGTTTTGGTTTTTGGTCAAGGGCATCCTGAATTTTCGGTTTCTTATTTGGCCCAGAATTTTTATTTCAGTTCATCCCTACTCTAATGAGGAAATCTGCTGGGCTTGCATCCCTTTAGACGTGTTCCTATTGGGAGTATCTCACTAAAAATGAAGTTTTGGTTGCAGGTGATGCCAGAAATCTGACTTGTATCTTAGGCAGACTTCTGGGAGAATTGGTGAACCAATCACACAAGCAGGAAATGATGTTTCTGGGGGTGTGGTCAGTATACATTCTGTGTACTAACACTTCCAGGTAGCCATATTGCATTGCATTTTCAGAAAATTACAACAGCTGCAGATTGAAAAGGAGAGGTAATTTTTAATAACATTCAAATACAATATGATTTGTGTCGCAATTGTATACAATATATTGTTTTTTTCCCCACAAAAATGGAGTTACCCTTTAAAGCATATGTAAACCCCAACAATGAACTTCTCTTATTTTCTTCCTTTTGTTCTGTTATATACACCAATCAAAGGGCTTTGCTATATATGTTTGATAAGTGCAAAGAAATCATTTTTTTTGATCATTCCGGAGCGGATAATTATTGACGCTCTCTGCCGGTGCTGACTGATTATTTAGCATTGTTTACAGCTAACTCTGTAGAATACAGCACACCTCCCCCAATGATACAGAGAGGAGGAGGGATAGAGGTGTTCTATAGTCCATAAACCTTTATTGGGCTAGGGTGACAAAGCTGCTCCTTCATTGATACAGTATGGTGAGTCAGTATTGTCACCCTAGGACAGGAAGGATTTTACTGGCAGAATCACAAGGTTAAAAAGACAAGCAAAAAATCCTGGAAATAAAAGTAATGCTACATCAAAGGGCTGTAAGCTGCAATAAAAAACTATTTTGTTCTTGGATAACTTTTTAAGCTGGTATGGATTCTTTTGCATAGTTAAATTGGTACGACTGGGATCAATGTAAGGATGCATGATCCTTACCTACAAGATCTCCTTGGAAGATGGAAATCACTGTAGTAGGCAACGGTACTAAATTGACCGCCGCTAGCATCCGAGTCCTGTGCTGGGTGACTGCCCTGACAATAAAGCCCCGTACACACGTACCGATTGTCGGCCGTAAATATTCGGCCGACGACCGATCGGCCGATTGTAGGCTTGTTAGTATGATGCTTCCGACAGCGCATTTTCGGCCGAACAGAATCTGTCGTGCAGGCATTAAAATTTTTGTTGGCCAACACCAGAACGGCCGATTGTTCGCCAGTCAGTACAGATTTCGGCCGACAGACAGCCGATTAGCAAGACTGGGCATGCTCAGAAAAGAAAAAAGAAAAGGAAAGTTAACCATCACATGACATCACTTCTGCAGTCGGCTGTTGTTGGCCGACAAAATTCGTGTGCAGTCTTTTGCAGTTTTCAACAGACATGACAGCCCTGGACAAAAGACGGCCGATCATTCGGCCGACGATCGCTACGTGTGTACGGGGCTTTAGTGAACACAGGAGGTCAGATGCTTGGCAAAGGTGCAGTTCAGAGAACACTTTCATGTTCTTAATGAATGCAAATTGATCTCTGATTGGAAGAGGAGGCGTGCTGACATAATGCTGGCCATACACTATACGAAATTCTATTGTTTCGAACGTTTGGCCAATTTTCTAATAGTTAGTGGATGACGAATCTGTTTCAGATTTTCAGCCTCGAAAATTAGATTGAAAATTTTGAAATGTTTTTTTTTTTTTTTTTAATGAACCACATTTGGAAGGTTAGTGGCTTACTCGCACTGGAAAAATTTGATTTTTTTTGTGCGCAGGTGCAATAAAACTTCAACCTGGAAGTTAAATGAATACCAAGCATTGCTGTGGCAATGGTCCTCTCATCCACATGATACTGGATGGAAAGCTACGGGGATGCTATTGAAGCAAAGATAACGATAACGAAGAGGGACAGAAAGATCTGTCCATAATGAACTTACGGCACAACAAGCGGGCATACACGGAAGGGACGTTGAGAGGTCTATCTTTTTTTGTCATTTAACTTCTAATGTGACCAAATAGAACGATAAACCAGGTAATTTATATCCATTGAACGTTTATCTTTCGAAATTTGATAGCTACATGATGGAAGTATCTTTAGCCCTTCAGAAAATTCTTTCATTTTTCGTAATCGCTTTTGTCCGATTTTTAGTATAGTGTACGGCCAGCTGAGTCGCCACCTCATCTAATCAGAGAATGCTTTGTAGTCTGAGGACATGCAAAATGTTCACAGAATGGCACCGGTGCTGAGTGAGGGACCTACTGTGTTTTCAAAGCAGAAGGGCAGCCACTTGGCATAGTGGCGATCACTGTACTAGCGGTGCCTATTACACTGATTTCTAGCTTCCAAGGGGACCTTCCAAGTATGGATCATGCATAGTTACATTGATCCAGGCTGGACCCATGTAACTATACAAAATACTATACCTGGAATTCAGCTTTGGGTTTTACCTACAGATTTACACACACAGTGCTGTGCCAAGTTTCCCTCAAGAACACTTCATCACTGCACCGCACGGAGGATCTGTTGGCTCATCAAAAACAACCAGAGTCTCCAAATTTGCCCAAAGTAATTTTTTATGCATCGTTTCCACAAAGCGATATGGTACGGTTCGGTACAGTTCAGTACGGTTCGGAACGGTACACCTTGATCAGGCTTGCGTTTCCACTGCCAACAGTACCTAAGCTTAACAGTACCTCAACAGTATTGCTCCACCCTGTTACGCAGTGCCGGGACAAGGTCATCCAGCGCCCAGGGCAAGGATGCCAAACTGCACCCTCCCTTCCCTTAGGGTTAGGCTCAAGGTGCCCCCCCGTTCCAGCAATAAACCATTGCGCCCAGGGCAACCGTCCCTCCTGCCGTCCCCTTGTCCTGGCCCTGTTGGTACGGTACTAATGTGCTTGGTACCCCAACTAAAGGGTACCAAAAAAGTGGTACGGTAGGGTTCGGAATTAGGGTACCATTTACAACTTTTGACAATGGAAACAGCAAACATTGCGTACCGAACCATACCGTACCACTCAGTGGAAACGAGGCATAAGAGACTACAACTTAGAGAAGGAACAAAACAAAAAATCTCTCTTCAAATCTTCATACAAAGATGGAGGAACCTTTGCTGTATTTCTTAAAGGGCCCCAGTCACCAACACACACCATCGTTGTATAATGTCTGATACAAGGCTATCCTGCAGGCACCAGCTGCTATCTGTTGGATGCTGTCAGCTCCCTTGAGCTTCCACCTTTGCAGTGTGTAAATCCCATTAACCCATCAATACCCGTGCTGACAAAGAAGCAGTACATGTGGCTATACACCCAGGAATTGCAGCCTTTGTGTGAACCTGGGACTGCAGGCTGTGTTGTTGGAATGTGTGCATAGTCATGTTTGTTCTACATTGTGTGTTCCGTGCTTACAGATGCCCCGAAACATCCTGCTTTAGGACGACAAGACGTTTGCTAGCAAGAATTCTGTCATCCTTCATCATCCTCACCCTTGGCTGATGTGTGGCAGAAATGTGCAGTGATGGAGAGTGTACACCCAGTGTCACCTTGAAAAGCTGCCTTCATCGGTACCTCTTGTCCGCACAGCACAAAGTACACATCCCCCCTACTGTTCAAAGAGAACATTTACATTTAATAACTACTTATGCTTTCTGTAATCCTTCCTTTTGTAGATCGTATTGTAGAATCATTTAAATAACAGAAAATGGAGAGTCTCTGGGATCAATTAAAGAGCTGAATGACATTTTCACAACTGCAGTTCATCACAGAGATCTGGTGGAACACATCAAACAGCAATAGGTTTTCTGTGGTAGTCTATAGCAAATTTTCCAATGACTTAAATGCCAGTGATCTGCATTGCTATGGGGTACCGCATACAGAGCACATTCATTGCGTTCTGAACCGCTGTATTAAATAAACGCTGAGGGCCCTGAATTAATCAGGCAGAGAGCAAGCCGCAAAGGTTATTAACCCATAACAACCAGTCAGCAGTCACCCTGTATGTTGGAGAAAGGGGACAGCTGATTGGATTCTCCGGGTTACAGCATGTTTTTTGCTCTTACTGCACTACTGCATTAAAAAAATGAATGCAAAAATGGCTTTATTTACTTATACTGGGCAATGAGATATGTGCATTTTGTCATTCCAGCCAATCAGACATCAGTTACTATTTAGTGCAAGTGTAGTAAGAGCAGGGGAAGACAATAGGGGGAATTTACTAAGACTGGAGCAGACAGAATCTGGAGCAGCCATGCATGGCGGCCAATCAGGTTCTAGCTTTCTTTTTCCAAGCTTAACAGAACAAGCCAAAGATAGAAGCCGATTAGTTCCCAATGGGGGAATTTACTAAAACTGGAGCAGCTGTGCATAGTAAACAATCAGATTCTATCTTTGGCTTGTTCAGTTCAGCTTAGAAAGCTAGAACCTAATTGGTTGCCACGCATGGCTGCTCCAGTCTTAATAAATCCCGCCATGCAATTTTTAAAGCAATTCCAACCAGATCACCAAAAATGATCAAATGGATCAATTTGACCTTTTTTTGCAAAGGATGTCTGCCGACCGGATGCCAGGGAAATTCGCCCAGTTCCCGGCCGGCGTTTTCTGACTCGTACACATAGAGAAGGAAAGAAATGATGGATCGGAAGCCTCTACTCCACCATGCACTGTACACTGATGACATTGCCTCAGTAGCCCCCTCCCTTTCTCTCCATTGCAGGAGTGACTGTACTGTATTCTTCAGCACCTCCTCCATGTTTTTTTATCCTCCATCCCTGCCGCACATTAACCCCTTATATCAATATGGATCTCATTTTTTACAGCATTTGCATGAATGAGAATGGGGAACAGAAGGAAGGAAGAAACAGCCCTATACAATAAAATAAATGTATTTGTAGAGATAATGTCCCCCCCACCTCCCCAGGCTCCCTTGCTCTCACCCAGGCTCAAGGTGAATGTGACCATGGTGTCATGTCCCTGCACCTATATGCATCAGTCATTGTTCTTCTACAGAAGATGACAGATGTATCAGAGGGGTGCTGGGCAAGCTTTGCAGCCTGGGATCTGCTGCAGGATAATAAATCTGCTTTGTGTCTGCCTTTCTAATCCACTTCTCCATGGATGCTGGAATAGACATCATCCTCCTTACCACCATCATCCTCTTCAACATCAACATCCTCTTCACCATCATCATCCTCTTCACCATCATCATTCTCATCCCCCTCATCCTCCCCACCATCATCCTCCTCATCCTCCCCTCTCTTCCTTTTACCTGCCCACGAAATTCTCCAGCACTGAGCTCTTCCCGGCGCTCTGACCCCCGACCACAGCGATCTGCGGCAGATCTAGGTTGGCATTCTGTCCGATGGCTGAGAAGGCATCCTGAAGCTTGTTGACCAGCGGGATCAGCTCTTCCATCCCTCGGTTGCCCATGTTGAAGGCTGCCTGCTGACAGTGTCAGTCTGCGGATGGTGGCTCTCTCTCTCTCTTACACACCTTGTCCCCGGTGACAGTGGGAGGGGAGATGTGCAGGACCCCCTTAGATCTGCGCGGTCCCGCTTCTCCTCCTCGGCTCCTTCCCCACACTGCCAGCTCAGGCGCTTCCAACAAGCGGCTCCTGGGGGATTTAAATCGCAATGCCCATCTTCCGCCGCTAGGGGCGGGCGCCGGCACAGCCTAAGGGCTGGAGGATGTAGGGAAGTGTAGTCCTCTGATAGGTCCCCGTTCTCCTCGGTGGGCACAGAGAGAGAGGGGTCCTGGACCAGGTGGCAGCACTGTACGGACAGAGGCTCTATCTGCAGATTGCCATTAAGCAGTGTGCTATGGAGACATGTCACTGCAACATTTACAAGTATGCACAATCTCAGCCTAGTGTAACATGGGAGAAAGGGTAATGTTTCCATGTACACAACCACACATCACAGCCCCCCCCCCCCCCATACATCAGTGTACCCCTATACATTAGAGCCCATGTATACATGTGTCCCCCTATACATCAGAGCCCCCCCCCATTCCGCAATACCGTACATCAGAGCTCAGCTATACATTAGAGTCCCCCCTTTGCATCCACCCCCCCCTATACATCAGAACCCATCTATACAACAGAGTCCACCTTATACATCAGAGCCCCCCTTATGCATCCGCCCCCCCCCAAATACATTGGAACCCATCTATACAACACATCCCCCCCCTTTACCCCCCCCCCCCCCATACATCAGAACATATCTACACATCAGAGCCCCGAACTTTGCATCAGAGCCCTCCTATACATCAGAGTTCACCCTATACATCAGTGTCCCCCTATATAGCTAAACCCATCTATATATCAGAGTCCCCCCTGCGCAATACATCAGAGCCCTGCTATACATCAGAGTCCCCCCTTTGCATCCACCCCCCCCCCCATACATCAGAACCCATCTATACAAATGAGTCCCCCTTATACATCAGAGCCCCCCTTATGCATCCACCCCCCCCAAATCCATCAGAACCCATCTATACATTCTATACCCATCTATACATTCCCCCCCCCCATACATCAGAACATATCTATACATCAGAGCCCCCAACTTTGCATCAGAGCCCTCCTATACATCAGAGTTTACCCTACACATCAGTGTCCCCCTATATATCTAAACCCATCTATACGTCAGAGTCCCCCCTTTGCATCAGAACCCATCTACACATCAGATGCAAGTATGCACAACCCCACTGCAGCCTACATTAACCTCCCTGGCGGTATGATTCTTTCGGATTTTAGGTGCTGAAAGCGGTACCATTATTTTGCATGTAATTCTTAAGAATGAGCAGCCCAAACCAACTATTTACAATTTTTTTTTTTTTTTTTACTGTACGTTCTTCTTTATAACATCTTGGGTACGATAAAGTTTGAAACACAAAAATCATAAATTATAATATAATAAAAAACTATAAATAAAAGTATGTATGTATACATATATATATATATATATATATATATATATATATATATATATATATACTGTACATATACATACACATTATATATATTATACAGTGCCTTGCGAAAGTATACGGCCCCCTGGAACTTTGTGACCTTTTGCCACATTTAAGGCTTCAAACATAAAGATATAAAACTGTAATTTTTTGTGAAGAATCAACAAGTGGGACACAATCATGAAGTGGAACGAAATTTATTGGATATTTCAAACTTTTTTAACAAATAAAAAACTGAAAAATTGGGCGTGCAAAATTATTCAGCCCCCTTAAGTTAATACTTTGTAGCGCCACCTTTTGCTGTGATTACAGCTGTAAGTCGCTTGGGGTATGTCTCTATCAGTTTTGCACATTGAGAGACTGAAATTTTTGCCCATTTCTCCTTGAGAGACTGAAATTTTTGCCCATTCCTCCTTGCAAAACAGCTCGAGCTCAGTGAGGTTGGATGGAGAGCGTTTGTGAACCGCAGTTTTCAGTTCTTTCCACATATTCTCGATTGGATTCAAGTCTGGACTTTGACTTGGCCATTCTAACACCTGGATATGTTTATTTGTGAACCATTCCATTGTAGATTTT
The DNA here is from genome assembly GCF_965119305.1 of Pelophylax lessonae. NCBI lineage: Eukaryota > Metazoa > Chordata > Amphibia > Anura > Ranidae > Pelophylax > Pelophylax lessonae. The sequence goes on along the minus strand of NC_138774.1, from coordinate 269,567,711 downwards.
GCTTTATGTTTTGGATCATTGTCTTGTTGGAAGACAAATCTCCGTCCCAGTCTCAGGTCTTTTGCAGACTCCATCAGGTTTTCTTCCAGAATGGTCCTGTGTTTGGCTCCATCCATCTTCCCATCAATTTTAACCATCTTCCCTGTCCCTGCTGAAGAAAAGCAGGCCCAAACCATGATGCTGCCACCACCATGTTTGACAGTGGGGATGGTGTGTTCAGGGTGATGAGCTGTGTTGCTTTTATGCCAAACATAACGTTTTGCATTGTTGCCAAAAAGTTTGATTTTGGTTTCATCTGACCAGAGCACCTTCTTCCACATGTTTGGTGTCTCCCAGGTGGCTTGTGGCAAACTTTAAACAACACTTTTTATAGATATCTTTAAGAAATGGCTTTCTTCTTGCCACTCTTCCATAAAGGCCAGATTTGTGCAGTATACGAGTGATTGTTGTCCTATGGACAGAGTCTCCCACCTCAGCTGTAGATCTCTGCAGTTCATCCCGAGTGATCATGGGCCTCTTGGCTGCATCTCTGATCAGTCTTCTCCTTGTATGAGCTGAAAGTTTAGAGGGACGGCCAGGTCTTCGTAGATTTGCAGTGGTCTGATACTCCTTCCATTTCAATATTATCGCTTGCACAGTGCTCCTTGGGATGTTTAAAGCTTGGGAATTCTTTTTGTATCCAAATCCAGCTTTAAACTTCTCCACAACAGTATCTCGGACCTGCCTGGTGTGTTCCTTGTTCTTCATGATGCTCTCTGCGCTTTAAACGGACATCTGAGACTATCACAGTGCAGGTGCATTTATACGGAGACTTGATTACACACATGTGGATTCTATTTATCATCATTAGTCATTTAGGTCAACATTGGATCATTCAGAGATCCTCACTGAACTTCTGGAGAGAGTTTGCTGCACTGAAAGTAAAGGGGCTGAATAATTTTGCACACCCAATTTTTCAATTTTTTATTTGTTAACAAAGTTTGAAATATCCAATAAATTTCGTTCCACTTCATGAGTGTGTCCCACTTGTTGTTGATTCTTCACAAAAAATTACAGTTTTATATCTTTATGTTTGAAGCCTGAAATGTGGCAAAAGGTTGCAAAGTTCAAGGGGGCCGAATACTTTCGCAAGGCACTGTACCCTGTATCAACTTTACCTATACATGTTAGTATCAGTTATATTTTTTACATTAGGAAAGAATCCAGGCCTTTTATAAAGCAATCAACTGAGATGGACAGAACCAGCTCTTGAGGGAGCCTATTCTACATTTTCACAGCTATTACTGTGAAGAAACCTTTCCGTATTTGGAGATGAAATCTCTTTTCTTCCAGTCGTAAAGAGTGCCCCCTTGTCTTCTGTGATGACCTTTACGCGAATAACTCAACACCAAGTTCACTATATGGACCCCTTATGTATTTATACATGTTAATCATATCCCCCCTTAATCTCCTCTTCTCAAGAGAGAATAAATTCAGTTCTTCTAATCTTTTCTTATAGCTGAGCTCCTCCATACCTCTTATCAGTTTGGTTGCCCTTCTTTGCACTTTCTCCAGTTCCCCGAAATCCTATTAGTTAATTGGTTCCCAAAACTGAACTACATATTCCAGAGGAGGTCTTACTAATGATTTGTGCCATCACTATTTTCGAGAAAAAATAAAATAAGATAGAATTGCCTAATTTTTGTTGAGTTCTATTCATCTATGCCGCCTGCCACACAAAATGGTGTCATGCTGCCTCCTGACCTACATAATCTTGTGACTCCTCTTAATAAACAGTGCAACTCCCCTTCCCCATCTTCCTGTACTGTATTTACTGTTCTAAGGTGGCCATGAGAGGAGTGAAAATAAAAAATGAACAATTTCTTGGCCCAGGTCTCAGACAAGAGAAAAAACACTTCATACTCCCCAACAATCCCAGATTGCACAGAACTATCCTTCATGTAACCCTAAAGGCTCGTTCACACCAGTGCCAATACGCTGATGTTGGCTTGCTTTTTTCACAGAATTTTTTTTTGTAAATGTCACAAGTGACATTTCAATACAGTTCTATTCACCTCAGGCATTGTGATGCAGTGATTTGTGTTGCAACTCGCTGTGCTGAAAAAAGTCATGCATAAAAGTGTGAACGGACAGCATAGGAAACAAGGCACTTTATCGTTTATGCATTGGGGTTGCCCTAGAGGAGATTTGAAGGAGGGGAAGGGGTACAGAGAAAAGAGAAGCTGGACTGTAGTGTGAGCCTCGCATGAAAATAATTTGCTAATCTGAAAAATTAACTTTGTAGCAATTGTTTTTCTATGGTATCACTTATACTTGCTCCAACAGTGTATGGACAATTTACAGTAGATGTACAGCCAAAGCTTGTTTGGCTGTACTTCTCCTATGGATAACAGGAGTGCAGTTCGACTTGCACTCCTGTGACCCGTTTTCAGCAGACAGCAGGCTGAAGTCCGCTCTCTGCTGACGTCACAGAGTCGGTCCAGGCACCACGTCATCGCGACCATGAAGTCAGGATCAACCTAGATCCCTGGACCGACACCTGGCTCAGGCTATCAGCGAGCCACTTAAAGCGGATTTCTTTGGGCCATCCGCTTGCTATGGGGAACCTGAAAAAGAAATGGATACTGGCAATTTTTTTTTGTCACTTACCTTATTATAGAAGAAAATTTACTCACCTTCCTTCCACTTCCTCCCTCTGCGGCCGTGGCCCGCGCCGTCACTTTTGGTTTGCGATGATTCCTGGGAGCTGAACGCCATCGCTCCCAGGAATCAATGAGCCTGCACCGGCCCCGCTCGTCACTTCCAGTGCAGGCGCGGCATTCACTGCTAAACAGCTTCTGGGCATGCCCAGAAGCTGTGCAGGGATGCCGCGCCTGCACCGGAAGTGACGAGCGGGGCCGGTACCTAAAAGGATGACAAATTTAGATTAAGGTTTTTTTTGGGGGAATGTTCTATAGCAGAATGTCAAAAATATTGTTTTTTTTTCTCATAAATGTCTCTCTTTTTTGGTTTATAGCGTGATCACAGGTGATCAAATACCACCAAAAACTGGATTTTTGTAAGAACTTACCGTAAAATAATTTTCTCTGAAGTCCATTGACAGACGCAGCTCTTATACCATTGGGTTATGCTGCCCCCTACAGGAGTAGTACTAGGCAGGAAAAACAGCATACCAGTTTTATTGCAAGCAGTGAGAAGACACAATCCATCCCCATATCAGAGGGGCGGGTGCTGCATCTGTCAATGGACTTCAGAGAAAAGGATTTTATGGTAAGTTCCTACAAAAATCCAGTTTTCTCTATCATCCATTGACAGACGCAGCTCTTATGCTTCTTATACCATTAGGACATCCCAAAGCAGTCTAGGCACGAAGGGTGTGAAGAACGCAAACCAAATAGTCAACGTAAACTCCAAAGGCTAAACTTAGCCAACTGGGTAACATGAAGCTCAACCAGGAACAACAGAAGTCCATGAAAGAAAAAATCCCCTAAAGAGAAACAAACTATTCTCTTTTAAACAGCAGCCTGCAAAACATTGCAGGGAAAGAATGCATTCGAAGATGCCAACAAATCTACCTTGTAGAATTTTGTAAATGTGTGCACAGACAACCAAGTCGCTGCTTTACAAACTTGCACTATTGAGACCGGATGACGAAAAGCCCAATAGCACTCAGCGCTCTAGTAGAATGCGCCTTCACAGGGAAAGGAGGAATCTGACCCTTCAATGAATAAGCCTGAACAACCGTTTGCCTAATCCATCTGGATATTGTCGCAGCAGATGCAGCCAAACCTTTACGAGATCCCTCAGTAAGGACAAAAAGAGCATCTGATTTCCTAAAAGACTCAGTGACCGTCAGGAAAACCCTGATCGCCTAAACCACATGCAGAGAGTGCAAAGCAATTTATATGGGATGCTTAGGCTTAGGACAGAGTGAAGGCAACACAATGTCTTCATTTAGATGGAAATTAGACACCACCTTAGGGAGTAAAGGACGGATTAGGTCGGAGTACCACTTTATCTCTGTGGACAACCAAATAAGGCGAACGACAAGACAGTGCAGCCAACTCAGACACTCTTCAGGCAGAAGTAATTGCCACCAGAAAGGCAATCTTCTGGGATAAAGAAAGCAGAGAAATCTCCCTAATGTTCTCAAAAGGAGGCTTTTGAAGAAGAACAGACAAAACCAGACTGAGATTCCACGGAGACAACGGGGATCTCCTCGGGGGAGCCAGATGACCCACCCCCTGAATAAAAGTGCGAATCAAGGCATAGCAGCCAACAGACGTTGGAAGTAAAAAGCAAAGGCTGACACTTGGCCCTTGAGAGTGCCCAAGGCCAACCGCTGCTCAACCCCTTTTTGTAAAAAGGCTAAAACCCCAGCTATAGAAAACAAGCGAGGGTGCAGCTTCAGCGATTCACACCATGAAATGTACGGTTTCCACGTACGATGATAGATCTTCCTGGAAGACGACTTCCTGGCCTTCAATAGTGTAGGAATAACAGTCAGAAAGTCCTCTATCTCTCAACACCTGGCTTTCAACAGCCATTCCGTTAAAGCCATCGACCGTAAAGCAGCATGGAAGATCGGTCCCTAGGACAGTATGTATGGGTGAAAATCGCATCGCAAAGTATCGGTTTCGGGTATTGGGAGCATTTTTAGGAGTACGAGTGAAAAAATGGATTTTTGTAAAATCTTACCGTAAAATCCTTTTCTCTTAGCTCATTGACAGACGTAGTCCTCGGTGATACAGCACCTTCGGGTTATGTTGCCTCCACAGGAGTAGGACTAGACAGGAAATGAAAAATGCTCTGGCCACACCCTAGGGGCAGTCCCAGAGGGTATATCCTCTCTCTCTCTGCCTCAGCAAATCAGTTAGGTCATAAAAGCAGTCTTTAGAGAATTTAACCCAACCCAACTCAAAAAAACAGAGGGGCGGGTACTACGTCTGTCAATGAGCTAAGAGAAAAGGATTTTACGGTAAGATTTTACAAAAATCCATTTTTCTCTATCGCTCATTGACAGACGTAGTCCTCGGTGATACAGCACCTTCGGGAAGTCCCAGAGCAGTATCACAAATGAGGGGTGGGAAAATGGAAATCAAATCCAAATCTAGAAGGCCCAACCGGTGCCAACTAGAAGTTTACAATGCTCATCCTTAATGATGAGACTCAACAAAAAAAAATTTTCAAACAGAAAAAAACCCTCGAGGTAGACCACCGGTCTACTCAAATTGCGGCCTGCAAAACCTTGCGGCCAAATGAGGCATCCGCCGATGCCATCACATCAATTTTATAAAATTTTGTAAAGGTATGTACCGACGACCAGGTGGCCGCTTTACATACCTGGACCACTGACGCCTGATGGCGAAAGGCCCAGGAAGTACTGAGCGCTCGAGTGAAGTGCGCCCTAACAGGGAACGGAGGATTCCGACCCTTAATAGAATCAGCCTGTACCACCGTCTGACTGATCCATGTAGATATGGTCGCGGCAGACACAGGCAACCCCCTTCAAGGGCTATCCGTGATCACAAAAAGTGAGTCCGTCTTACGAAAACCACTTTAGGAAGGAAGGATGGATTCGGAAGAACCACCTTATCCCTATGAACCACCAGATCTGGGGAAGGACAGGATAATGCGGCCAGTTCTGACACCCTGCGTACAGAAGTAATGGCCACCAAGAAGGCCAGCTTCTGGGAATGTAAGCAAGGGAATCTCCCTAATATCTTCAAAGAGAAGTTTCTGAAGAACCGACCACACTAAATTAAGATACCAGGCGGTAAGGGTGCGCGCACTGGCAGAGCCAGATGTCGCACCCCCTGGATGAAATTCCGCACCAAGGAATGATTAGCCAAAGGTTTCTTGAAAGAAGATTGCTAACGCCGAAAACCTGACCCTTGATCGTGCTCAAGGATAGTTTCTGCTCAACCCCTTGTTGCAGACAGACCAAAATTCGGGTCACCGAATAGGTATGTGGGGGAAATCCAATAGATTCACACCATGCAATATAAGACTTCCATGTGCTGGAAGTCGCTTTCCTTGCTTTAACTGGAGGTAGGAATAACTGAAGCTGACACTCCCTTGTCCTTCAGTACCTGGGTCTCAATGGCCAGGCCATTAAGCCAGCGACTGTAAAGCAAGATGGAAGATCGGTCCCTGAGACCGCAAATCCTCCCTGAGAGGAAGTCTCCAAGGAGCGTCCGCGACTAGCCTCGCCAAGTCGGCGTACCAGGCTCGACGAGGTCAATCCGGAATTTCCAGAATAACTGGAATTCCCTCCACCTCTATCCTGCGAAGAAGTTCCCGCAGCAACTTGAGAGGATGGAAGGCATGCCGTAGCTGATACTGCCCCCACGGGGCGATCAGCGTTTCTGCTGCGTCCGCTAGAGGATTGTGGCGCGAGCTACAAACCTCCGCACCTTCCTGTTAGGCCAAGGTGCCAACAGATCCACATCCGGGATGTCCCAATGAAGGGACAGCTAGGGAAAAACCTCTGGATGAAGAGGCCATATGCGATTGGATCCGAATCGGGCTGCTCTAGAGCTGCTCGATCCAGTAAATCAGACAAAATCTGATCGCTCTCAGTTCCGATGCCCTTATTGGTAATCTGGATACTATCGGAAGAAATGACTTCCCCTGGTTGAGCATCGGAGACTTCCTGGTCCGCTCGCTCAACCGGATCCGATTGTCCAGGGAATCGGAATTCTGATTCCATTAAAAAAGAATCTCCTTCATTTCGGGTATGAGACTGGGTATACGGTACTGCCTCTAAGAAGGCCACCATCAGTCCCAGCCAATTTACGGACAGCAACTTCCGAATCGTTGACTGAACCTTCTGGAGTTTCCCAGCAAGGAGAAACTCTCTTGCCCAGGATGTATCCAACCTTAGGCCCAGATAGTTCAGTCTCCTGGTGGGAACCAGGGATGATCTTTGGGAAAGCGAAAAAACGCTGATGTCCTGCGATGATGGGGATATAAAGATAGGCATCCTATATGTCTATGGACGCCAGGAAATCTCTTTGATGCAGGGAGGCCACCACTGTACGGATGGACTCTATTTCTTCCCAAGTCCAGATTTGGACGCACCTTGCCCTCTTTCCTGGGCATTGTGAATAGGTTCGAATAGAACCCCTGAAACCGTTCAATGTTAGAAGGGAAGAATCGCACCGGTGGAAGTGATCGAAACTCGATCCTGTGTCCTCCAGAAACCGGTGAAGACATCCCCACCCCAGAGATGGGTAGGGGTTCATCAGGCTATATTCTTCAGGCTTGGCTGAGCCGGACTCTTTGTTTACCCGACCAGCGCCCTTTGAAACCCCTCTAAAGGGGCTTTGGAGGGTATCGCCTTATCGCCCGCCCTCGCGGAACGAACAACTCTATATGAGCAGAAAAGGAAGGTCCTCGTTAGTTACGAGGTCTTTTTATCCTAACAGTCTGTGGCAAGACAGCAGGTGGTACCGTCTATCCTATAAAGAGAAATTCCTCAAACGGATAGCACCTAGCCATGCGTTTGGAAATAACAGGGGTTCGTTTCAAAACGACCCCATTTGGGTAAAGGAAAATCCTTCGCCCTTTTGGTAGGCTAACAAGTACCAAAAAGGAATCTCAGTCTCAGCTACCTCTGCCGGTGTAACCTCAAGACTAAAGGTTTCCCGGACGGACACATACTAGTGCATCCACCACTCTTGTGCTATGGCGGAGGCAGAAACGTGCTCCTCACTGCTGAGGAGATATTACCTGAGACAACAGCCCCCTAAGAGGGCCCTGCAACTGCATTGACCAGCTCCGAATCCGTATCTGAAGTATCTGATAAACAATAGGGGTAGGCGGGGGTCGCTACTTGACCCCCGTCCCTGACAGGCCACCTCCACCCGGGATACCAAAGACTCCAAAACTGCCGATAATGCATTAAAAACAAGTGGGGTACTGGAGGGTCCTGCGGCCACCTTGAGGGGATCAGGTGGGGATACCTATGCGGCAGGGTCAATGATTATACAAGACACTTGCCAGCGACAAAAAAATGACAAAGTAAAAAAAAAAAAACGTTTTTTTTTTGTTTTTTTTTGTGTCCCCCAGTCGCAACAGCGCCCCTCAGTGTTACCTGCCTTTTTGGACCCCACAGAGAGAGAGACAGACCCCAAGGCTCATCCCTGATGCACAGAAGTTTTCATCAGCTTGCTCAGTGCTTGTCTTGTTACAGACAGGAAGTCTTTGGCCCTATTTCCTGGGTAAAAGAGGCGGCTCCGCCCCTTAACACACCTGCCGGCTCCTCCCCCTGGCTCCATGAGGTGTTTGAGTCACCTCAAACATGGCCGCCCCCATGCTGGAGACACGAGGCTACACCAAAATGGCGGCCTCGTGCGATCTACCAGACAATGGCGGCGGCCTGCACAGAATAGCGTCATGTCTGCAGAAGGATCTCGGCCTCACAACCCTTCACCCTCATGGTGGTCGGCGTGGTCGGAGGTACCGGACCCTAGCGGGCCGTATGCGGTCCGTGGCCGTCGGGAGGCATCTGCTTAGCTGGAGGAATGATCTGGAATGCAGTATACATGTATAGACATCGCCCTGTGGCTACTGACAGGTAGGATACCTTATACTATCACAGTAAAGTTCTAGTACTGCCGCTGACTACAATCATTTTCACATTTTTACAATTAGATTGTCAGCTCCCAAACCAAGCCTCCTGGCTTCTTGTACACAAAAATCACACTCAATTAGGGGGATCTGTGACATGTTGTAGGATAGAGGGGAACCCATCCTTACCATTACAGAGAGGGGCCCGCGTTCACCACAAGACCCGTCAGGGGGAAAGGGGGAACATACTACTCACCATACCGGAACCAGGCGGGCGCCAACTCCTGACAGTACCCCTCTCCACCGAGGTAGGAGGGCTGTCGACCAATACGGGCGCCGTGACTCATGGTCTTTGGCGTTTCAGCGAGACGTTTAACTCGCAGGGTCAGTCCCCGTCCAGTGGGACTATGTCGCGGCCGACCCAGCGCGGAGCTATGGCCTGCACGCGCTCGTAGGCTGAACTGGGGTGACCACTGGATCTCAACATCCCGCCCGTCGCCCAGTTCAGCTTTCTTGCTTGAAGATCTCACAGGAACACTGGAGAAAAAAAGCTGTCTTAAATTCTTTTCTAAGAAAAAAATCCTGCCAGGACCGAAGATCCCAGCAAGGTATCTAGGTCCTTACTCCTGACTAGACAGAAAAAAACTGATTTGCTGAGGCAGAGAGAGAGAGGATATACCCTCTGGGACTGCCCCTAGGGTGTGGCCAGAGCATTTTTCATTTCCTGTCTAGTCCTACTCCTGTGGAGGCAACATAACCCGAAGGTGCTGTATCACCGAGGACTACGTCTGTCAATGAGCGATAGAGAAATACTCGGTATCAGTGCATCCCTAGTGGTAATGACTCATTCCGTGAATCTTTGAATTCTTAAAACGCAAAGGGATCTCTGAATGGCACCAATGCCAAGTGAGTGACTTTGTTTACACAATCGTTCAGGGCAGCTACTCAGTGCAGGACTCAGAATCTAGTGGAGTTCACTGGAGTAGTGTTGTCTTCTACAGTGATTTCCAGCTTCCATGGAAATCCCACAGGTGCGGTATATATACAGATGCATCTCACAAAATTAGAATATCATCAGGAATTTTTTTTTCAGTAATTCAATTCAAAAATTGAAACCCAAATATTCTATAGATACCCTAAACACAGAGTGTTATATTTCAGGCATTTCTTTCTTTTAATTTTGATGATTATGACTTACAGCTAGTGAAAATCCAAAATTCAGGATCTCAAAAAAATTAGAATATTACATAAGACCAATAAAAAAAAAATGGATTTTTGTAAGATCTTACCGTAAAATCCTTTTCTCTTAGCTCATTGACAGACGTAGTCCTCGGTGATACACCACCTTCGGGTTATGTTGCCTCCACAGGAGCAGGACTAGACAGGAAATTAAAAAGCTCTGGCCACACCCTAGGGGCAGTCCCAGAGGGTATATCCTCTCTCTCTCTGCCTCAGCAAATCAGTTATGTGAAAAAGCAGTCTTTAGAGATTTAACCCAACCCAACTCAAAAAACAGAGGGGCGGGGACTACGTCTGTCAATGAGCTAAGAGAAAAGGATTTTACGGTAAGATCTTACAAAAATCCATTTTTCTCTAGCGCTCATTGACAGACGTAGTCCTCGGTGATACACCACCTTCGGGACGTCCCAGAGCAGTATCACAACTGAGGGGTGGGAAAATGAAATCAAATCCCAATCTAGAAGGCCCAACCGGTGCCAACTAGAAGTTTACAATGCTCATCCTTAATGATGAGACTCAACAAAAAAGAGAAAAACATTTTTTTTTTTTTTTTCAAACAGAAAAAAACCCTCGAGGTAGACCACCGGTCTCCTCAAATTGCGGCCTGCAAAACCTTGCGGCCAAATGAGGCATCCGCCGATGCCGTCACATCAATTTTATAGAATTTTGTAAAGGTATGTACCGACGACCAGGTGGCCGCCTTACATACCTGGACCACTGACGCCTGATGGCGAAAGGCCCAGGAAGTACTGAGCGCTCGAGTGGAGTGCGCCCTAACAGGGAACGGAGGACTCTGACCCTTAATAGAATAAGCCTGTACCACCGTTTGTCTAATCCATTTGGCAATGGTCGCGGCAGATGCAGGCAAACCCTTTCTGGGGCCATCCGTGATCACAAAAAGTGAATCCGTCTTACGGAATGATTCCGTAGCTTTCAGGTATACCCTGATTGCCCGAACCACATCTAAGGAATGCAACGCATGTTCCCGATGATGCTTGGGCTGAGGACACAAGGAAGGTAGTACAATATCTTCATTCAGATGAAAATCTGAAACCACCTTAGGAAGAAAAGATGGCTTAGGATGAAGTACTACCTTATCCCTATGAATCACTAGGTATGGGGACTGGCATGATAATGCAGCCAGTTCTGACACCCTGCGAGCAGAAGTAATAGCCACCAAGAAGGCCACCTTCTGGGATAAAGTAAGCAAGGGAATCTCCCTGATGTTTTCAAAGGGAGGTTTCTGTAGAACCGACAAAACCAAATTAAGATCCCAGGGCGGTAAGGGCGCGCGGACTGGTGGAGCCAGGTGCCGCACCCCCTGGATGAAATTCCGCACCAAGGACTTGGTAGCTAAAGGTTTCTGAAAGAAGATTGCTAATGCTGAAACTTGACCCTTGATGGTGCTCAAGGCTAGCTTCTGCTCAACCCCTTGTTGCAAAAAGGCCAATATTCGAGTCACCGAATAGGTACGTGGAGGAAATCCTAAAGATTCGCACCACGCAATATAAGTCTTCCATGTGTGATAATAGACCTTGCTGGAAGTCGCTTTCCTTGCTTTAATAAGGGTAGGAATGACTGAAGTAGACAAACCTCTGTCCTTCAGTACTTGGGTCTCAATGGCCAGGCCATTAAACCCAGCGACTGTAAAGCATGATGGTAAATTGGTCCTTGAGACCACAGACACTCCCTGAGACGAAGTTCCCACGGAACGTCTGCGACTAGCATGTCCAAGTCGGCCAGGCCGGCTTGAGGAGGCCAGCCTAGAATTTCTAGGACCACTGGCGCTGATAGAATCTGAACCAGGCGTCCCTAGAGGTATCTGGCCCCGACCATCCGAGAAAGTCTGGTCGTTTTCTGTTCCCACACATTTATCAGATACCTGATTGTTATCAGGAAGGGTGATCTTTTCTGGTTGAACCTCAGGGACCGAAGTCACCCGACTAGAGGCTACTTGGCCTATCTGGTCAACCAGATCCGATTCCTGTGAGGTATAGGGACTAATCTTAGGAAAAGGTAAAGGAAAAGATCTATTCAGGGAACGGTAACTACCGCTTCCTGTAGTACTTAAATGTTGGAAGGGAAGAATCGCACCGGTAGTAGTGGTTGATGCTCGATCTAATGTCCTGAATACCGGTGAAAACGTCCCCCCACCCTGAAACCGGGTGGGGGCGCACCTTCAGGCTGTGTACTCCTTTGCTTCGGGTTTGGCTGGGTTGGTCCTCTGCTTGTCCGACCAGCCCTTCTTGAACCCTCCTGGAGGAGTCTTGCCTTTCCCGCTAGTACCAGCCGGGCGCCCTTTATGGGCGGTAAAGAAAGGTCCTCGCTTGTTGCGAGGTCCCTTAGCTTTTGCAGCCTGTGGCAAAAAAGTGCTCTTGCCCCCAGTGGCATCCTTAATGATTTCATCTAGGTTGGCCCCAAATAGACGATTCCCCTGAAAAGGGAGATTTGTCAAGGTCTTCTTGGAACCTAGGTCAGCTGACCAGCATTTTAACCACAGCACACGTCTGAGGATCACCGCTGACATAGATGCATGCCCTAATAAGGGAGTAGTGTCCAAGGCTGCGTCACAGATAAACTGTAGCCCTTGTATAATCTGTTCCATCAAATCAGATGTCTCCTGGGGAATATCCTTTCCCCTAAGGTCTTGGCGTACCATTTTCGCCCATTCCGTAAGTGTCTGGGAAACTAGACCAATAACAATTACTGGTCTAAATGCTGACCCTATCAGAGAGAAGATGGTGCGGGACTCTGCTTCCATCTTTCGATCCACCGGATCCTTAAAGGACGAAGTGTCCTCCACTGGGATAACCGTGGCTTTATTCAGCCTGGAAATAGGTGGATCCACCACTGGTGGTACCGTCCATTTCTTAATAATGGATTCCTCAAACGGATAGCGTCTAGCAATACGCTTGGAAATAGTAAAGGTACGTTTAGAATGCTCCCATTCTCCTTTAATCTGATTACCGAAACATTTGGGTACAGGAAAAACCTTCACCGTTTTGATGGGCTTATTAGTACCAAAAGGAATCTCTGTTTCAGTTGCCTCTGCCGGTAAAGCCTCAAGTTTTAAGGTTTCCTGCACTGCCACAACTAGTGCGTCCACCAATGCTTCTTCCTGAATTATAGCAGGAGAAGAAGCGTCCTCCTCACTGTCTGAGGGGGCTTTACCTGGGATAACAGCCCTTGCAGAGGAACCTGCAACTGCAGTGACCATCTCTGAATCTGAGTCAGAGGTGTCAGATAGTATAGGGGTAGGCGGGGGTCGCTTCCTTGACCCCCGTCCCTGACAGGCCGCCTCCACCCGAGCCACCATAGACTCCAAAATTGCTGTAAATGACTCTACACTCTGTGCACCGGCGGGTCCCGTGGCCCCCTCGAGGGAAACAGGTGGGGGAATATGTGTGGCAGGGTCCATGATAATTCCAGTCACTTCCTGGATAATATAATTCAAAAATAAAAAACTTTTTTTTTTTTTTTCAGACCCCCAGCGCCACAAAAAGCCCCTTAGTGTTACCTGCTAGGGATCCCTATCGATCGAGAGAGAGAGAGAGATAGACCCCCAGGCTCACCACTTGATGCTCAGAGTTTAACTGCAACAGGTTACAGCGCTGTCTTGACAAACAGGAAGTCTTTTGGCTGGCTGCCCAGGAAGAAAGGAGGCGGCTCCGCCCCTCTGCACGCCTTCCGGCGCCTCCCCAAGCTCCACGAGGTGTTTGGATCACCTCAAACATGGCCGCCCCCATGCTGGAGACACGAGGCTACGCCAAAATGGCGGCTCGTGCGATCCAGCAAAAAAAATGGCGGCGGCCTGTACTGAATAGCGGTGTGCTGCAGGGCACACAACACTCTCTGTGCATGGGGATTTGGCGTGGTTGGCGGTACCGGCCCTGGCGGACCGCATGGCCATTCGGGAGGCCTGCTAATAGCTGGAGATCTGATTAGGAAGGCAGTCTACATGTCCGTGGCTTCTGACTGGTAGGTAGCTTATTCTTATCACCGTAAGATTCCCAGAATGCCACAGATTACATCTTTTTAACATGTATACAATTAGATTGTTAGCTCCCAAACCAAGCCTCCTGGCTTTTTTGCACATAAAATCACACTCAAAATAGGAGGATCTGTGTCATGTTATAGGATAGAGAGGGACTCTATCTTACCATACAGAGAGGGGCCCGCGTTCACCACAAGACCCGTCAGGGGAAAAGGGGGAACATACTACTCACCATACCGGAACCAGGCGGGCACCAACTCCTGACAGTACCCCTCTCCACCGGGGCGGGAGGGCTGTCGACCGATACGGACGCCGTGACTCATGGTCTTTGGCATTTCAGCGAGACGTTTAACTCGCGGGGTCAGTCCTTTAATGGGACTTTGTCGCGGCCGACCCAGCGCGGAGCTATGGCCTGCACGCGCTCGTAGGCTGAACTGGGGTGACCACCGGATCTCAACATCCAGCCCGTCGCCCAGTTCAGCTTTCTTGCTTGAAGATCTCACAGGAACACTGGAGAAAAAAAGCTGTCTAAAAAATCCTTTAAGAAAAAATTCTTGCCAGGACCTAAGATCCCAGCAAGGTATCTAGGTCCTTACTCCTAACTAGACAGAAAATAACTGATTTGCTGAGGCAGAGAGAGAGAGGATATACCCTCTGGGACTGCCCCTAGGGTGTGGCCAGAGCTTTTTAATTTCCTGTCTAGTCCTGCTCCTGTGGAGGCAACATAACCCGAAGGTGGTGTATCACCGAGGACTACGTCTGTCAATGAGCGCTAGAGAAAAGATTTTTAATACAGAAATGTTGGCTTACAAAAAAGTATGTCCATGTACAGTTATAGTATGCACCACATTAATGCGGTGTGGCATGTAGGCGATCAGCCTGTGGCACTGCTGAGGTGTTATGGAAGCCCAGGTTACTTTGATATTGGCCTTCAGCTCATCTGCATTGTTGGGGCTGGTGTCTCTCATCTTCCTCTTGACAATACCCCACAAACACCAGCAGATGATATGGCTCCCCAAATCATCACGGACTGTGGAATATTTTGTATTTCATTTGGAAATCAAGGTCCCAGAGTTTGGAGGAAGAGTGGAGAGGCACAGAATCAAAGGGTAGGGTAAGTGTCACTACTGGTATCATGAGGCGATACCTGGACCCTATAGAGGGTACACAAGCAGTCCAACTCCTCCAGAATGGCACATCAATACGTGCCATTGCCAGAAGGTTTGCTGTGTCTCCCAGAGTATGGAGGAGATTCCAGGAGACAGGCAGTTACTCTAGGAGCTCCAAAAAACAATAAGGTGTAACCACCCTTCTCCTGCGCTTGGTATCCAGGCCCCTCGACCACACTCCTCACGGGACTGACAACTGGCTTCTCAGATGGCTTAGGTCTTGCTGCCCTTATCGGACTGGGGTAGTCCACCGGTACTAAAAGCAAAAAGAACAAAAAAAGGGCGCACCGACCTAGCGCATTATCCTCAATAAAAGGCTTTATTTAAGTGACATTAAAAATGGCTACTCACAGACGTAGATAAAAGTAAAACGTATCAAGCTGGATTGCTCAAATGTCCGTGTTTAGTCCATATAATCGTCCATGACCGATGAGATGACTGACGCGTTTATATGGACTAAACACGGACATTTGAGCAATCCAGCTTGATACGTTTTACTTTTATCTACGTCTGTGAGTAGCCATTTTTAATGTCACTTAAATAAAGCCTTTTATTGAGCATAATGCGCTAGGTCGGTGCGCCCTTTTTTTGTTCTTTTTGCTTTTAGTTACTCTAGGAGAGCTGGACAGGGCCGTAGAAGGTCCATAGCCCATCAGCAGGACCGGTATCTGCTCCTTTGTGCAAGGAGGAACAGGATGAGCACTGCCAGAGCCCTACAAAATTATCTCCAGCAGGCCACTGGTGTGAATGTCTCTGACCAAACAATCAGAAACAGACTTCATGATGGTGGCCTGAGGGCCCGATGTCCTCTAGTGGGCCCTGTGCTCAGCACTGTGGAGCTCGATTGGCATTTGCCACTGAACACCAGAATTTGCAGGTCCACCACTGGCGCCCTGTGCTTTTCACAGATGAGAGCAGGTTCACCCTGAGCACATGTGACAGACGTGAAAGGCTCTGGAGAAGCCGTGAAGAAAGTTATGCTGCCTGTAATATTGTTCAGCATGACCGGTTTGGTGGTGGGTCAGTGGTTGTCTGGGGAGGCATATCCATGGAGGTACGCACAGACCTCTACAGGCTAGACAATGACACCTTGACTACCATTAGGTATCGGGATGAATTCCTTGGACCCATTTTAGGTATCGGGATGAATTCCTTGGACCAATTGTGAGACCCTACGCCACTGCCGTGAGCTCTTGGTTCCTCCTGGTGCACGACAATCCCCGGCCTCATGAGGTGAGAGTATGCAGCCAGTTCCTGGAGGATGAAGGAGTTGAAACCATTGAATGGCCCCATGCTCGACTGACCTAAATCCAATAAAAAACCTCTGGGACATTATGTTTCAGTCCATCCGATGCCGCTGGGTTGCACCTCTGTCTGCTTAGGGGCTCAGTGATGCCCTGGTCCAAATCTGGGAGGAAATACCCCAGGACACCATCCGTCGTCTCATTAGGAGCATGCCCCGACGTGGTCAGGCATGCATACAAGCACATGGGGACCATACAAACTACTGAGTACCATTATGATTTGCTGCAATGACATTTCAGCAAAATGGACTAGGCTGCTGCATCATTTTTTCACTTTGATTTTTGGGATGTCCCCTCCGGGTTGCCCCCCCCCCCCCCCGTGCCCTTCAGTCCTCTCTCCTTCCATTGTGCTCTCCGGCCCCCCCAGTGCTCTTCTATCATGTCCAACGTCTCTAACCATCTCTTGTATCATGGTTGCAGTCTCTGACCATCTCTCCTATCATAGCCACAGTCTCTGACCATCTCTTGTATCACGTCTGCAGTCTCTGACCATCTCTCCTATCATATCCACAGTCTCTGACCATCTCTTGTATCATGTTTGCGGCCTCTGACCACCTCCTGTATCATGTCTGCGGTCTCTGACCACCTCCTGTATCATGTCTGCGGTCTCTGACCACCTCCTGTATCATGTCCGAGGTTTCTAACCATCTCCTGTATCGTGTCCGCAGTCTCTGACCATCTCTTGTATCATGTCCGCAGTCTCTAAACTAGGGATCTACCGATATTGGGTTTTCGTTGCCGATACCGATATTTTGGCCATTGCATATCGGTTTCGGCGGATATGGGCCGATATTTTGAACATTAAGGCTCCATGTACACGGGACGCTGGAAATGGCCGTTTAGGAGCAGTTGGGCGTTTTTTTCAGAAGCCCCTGAACCCATCTACATTTTATCTTATCTGTCCATGTACACCAGGTCGTTTACAGTCATTTGCAGGCAGTTGCGTTCAAGGACTGTTTTTAGAACGCAATTATTTGCGTTCGAACGTGTGTTTCCCGGCATTTCAAAAGCACAAACGCGTCCGAACGCATCTAAACGCCGATGACCCGCGTTTAGCGTTCGCGTTTTTCCATTTTAAAGGGGAATCATTTTTTTGACCTCTAGGAACGCTTCTAAACGCAAAACGCTAAACGCGGGTACAAACGCGACCGAACGGACGTTTCAAACGTCCTAAAAATTCCAGCATTCAAAGGGACTTTTAACAACGTCCCGTGTACATGGAGCCTTAAAGTTTTGCAAAATAAACACAAATTTCAACACAAATCTGTTACTGAATATGTTAATTAACATTTTTAACATTAAGGCCTCGTTCTTCACATTTGCAGGGATATCAGTTTCACATCATCTAATTGTGAAGGATGCATAAACTGCTGCAGTAGTGCTAGTGTATTGTTCTAGCTATTATATTTGAATATGAAAGCCTTATTTTAATAAAAAAAAAAATCAACTACAGCATGTGAGTGCATTACAAGTCTAGTCAATGCGATATTTGGTATCCAAAAAAAAAAAATCTTTGCTTGTAAATTCTTCAAATCTAGAAAAACCTATTGCCGATCCTCACAGATTATATTTAATTCACTGGTTTCAAGCATGGTTCATTGCGATCTATAATTAAATGCTCAATTCTACAAAACTGCTAGCAGTGTCTCAAACATATATAAATAAATGACCTTTAGAAAAAAGACAGCTCTGGTACAGGCCTGTGGGTGAGTGGCTGACTGGCTGGCACCGGGCAGCTATGGGTGGGTGTATGTATGTGGCGGCTGTGTTAAACACACTGTGTGCACCGAGACTCCCCGACTCCAGACGAGGCTGAGGGAGGCGGCCTAAGAAGGCAGAAGCTGTCCCACTGTGCGGAGGCGCGTGGAGCAACATACGCAATAACGTCACGACAATATCGGTAACCTCCGGGGCCGATTCAGATATATTGGGGAAAGTGCATATCGGCCCTCGATATATCGGCCTTGCCGATAATTGTTCAATCCCTACTCTAAACATCCCTTGTATCATGTCCGCAGTCTCTAAACATCTCTTGCATCATGTCCGCAGTCTCTGACCATCTCTTGCATCATGTCCGCAGTCCCTGACCATCTCTTGCATCATGTCCGCAGTGTCTGACCATCTCTTGTATCATGTTTGCGGTGTCTGACCATCTCATGTATCATGTTTGCCGTGTCTGACCATCTCATGTATCATGTTTGCCGTGTCTGACCACAGCCTGTATCATGTCCATGGTTTTTGACCGTCTCCTGTATCATGTCAGCAGTCTCTGACCATCTCTTGTATCATGTCCTCAGTCTTTGACCATCTCTTACATCCTGTCCGCAGTCTCTGACCATCTCTTACATCATGTCCGCAGTCTCTGACCATCTACTGTATCATGCCCGTGGTCTCTGACCATCTCTTGTATCATGTCTGCAGTCTCTGACCATCTCTTATATCACGTCCGCAGTCTCTGACCATCTCTTGTATCACGTCCATAGTATCTGACCATCTCTTGTATCATGTCTGCAGTCTCTGACCATCTCTTGTATCATGTCTGCAGTCTCTTTGGTGGGGTGCTGGTGGGTACTGCTGACTGATACTGCTGGTGGGTATGCTGGGGGGTACTGCTGATGGGTACAGCTGGCTGGTACTGCTGGTGGTTACAGCTGGCTGGTGGTTACTGCTGGTGGGTACTGCTGGCTGGTACTGTGCTGTGGGTACTGCTGGCTGGTCCTGCTGTGGATACTGCTGGTTCAGGCTGGTAAACTTCTGGCTGGTACCACTGTGAGTACTGCTGGCTCAGGCTGGAACTGTTGTGGGTACTGCTGGCTGGTACTGCTGGCTGGTACTGTGGGTACTGATGGCTGGTACTGTTCTGTGGGTATTGCTGGCTCAGGCTGGTACACTGCTGGCTGGTACTGCTGTGGGTACTGCTGGCTCAGGCTGGTACACTGCTGGCTGGTACTGCTGGCCCAGGCTGGTAGTGCTGGCTGGTAGTGCTGGCTCAGGCTGGTACTATTGTGGGTACTGCTGGCTGGTACTGTGGGTACTGATGGCTGGTACTGTGCTGTGGGTAATGCTGGCTCAGGCTGGTACACTGCTGGCTGGTACTGCTGTGGGTACTGCTGGCTAAGGCTGGTACATTGCTGGCTGGTACTGCTGTGGGTACTGCTGGCTCAGGCTAGTAGTGCTGGCTGGTAATGCTGGCTCAGGCTGGTAGTGCTGTGGGTACTGCTGGCTGGTACTGCTGGCTGTTACTGTGGGTACCGATGGCTGGTACTGTGCTGTGGGTATTGCTGGCTCAGGCTGGTACATGCTGGCTGGTACTGCTGTGGGTACTGCTGGCTCAGGCTGGTACACTGCTGGCTTGTACTGCTGGCCCAGGCTGGTAGTGCTGGCTGGTACTGTGCTGTGGGTACTGCTGGCGGGAAATGCTGGCTAGAGACATCAAGTTAAACGGAGCGAGTCACGTATGAGGACTCAGGAGTGGCACCACGCTGGAGAAAGATGCTTCCTGTATTGGTAAGTCTTCTCACAGGCAGAGTGCATTTGATATCACTCTGCCTGTGACTCACTCAGACTGTCAGGACGGAGCCCGAACTATACAGGAAACATCAACTCTGTTCTGACAGCTCAGCTGAGACAGACACCTCACCTCGTGGGCACTTGGGATGTCTGCATGAGGGGCAAATGTTTTTGCAGGCCGCACATTCCCCACTCCTGCTCTAACGGCTGTAGTGTCCCAGAACTTGTCAGGGATATGTCAACATTAAATGGGAATTTTATGGCCAGGCTTCGAGTGGGGGGCACAAATGGCTTACAGGCATACACAATTTATACTGCCATACAGGCTTTTCATCCCACCCAAATCATGCCCACTGTCCAGGCTGTCCTGCCCAGATTATGCCTGCTTTCTGCAAAGTCCAGCCCCTAGTTATGTGAGAACCACCCACTTATGGCCCCGATTCCCTCAGTCAATACTCTTTTTTGCTGCACCTGCTCGGTAACGCAGATCAGAATGATGCTGTGATCTTGAAGCGCAGCCAGAGACAGAGCATAACTGGATCAAAGTACATAGTTGCAGGGCTGTACCTGCAAATCCAGGACCGTTGGCATCTATGGTAAGGTTACCATTCACCCCCATTTGCAGAGTACAGTCTCCGTTTTAAGTAGACTGTTCCCAGAAAACAAAAGTCCTTGTGGTGGCCAAGGTAATTGCAGACTAAGATGTCTTCTTCTCTCGAGCAGTAGATGGCACTGTGACACAGCAGTGTGGAAGAGACAGCTAGCAGTAATTGCTGGGTATTGATTGCCAAAAGACGATCAATCTTTTCCAGCAGGACAATGCTGACATATAGCAGGTAGAAAGGACACCAGCACATAGTTCAGTGATAGGACTGTGCCAGGAATGATGCGTGCACTGGTAAGAGCAGAGGGAAAGGACCTGGCAGTTGTGCTAATGCAGCATCACATTGATGGTTTTCATATGGCAACCTTCTCCAGTATTGTCCAGTCAGTGCCAGTGAAGATGGATTTGGGGTGCTGTCAGTGTTCTTCTCTTCCTTATGACTCATTGTACTGATTGGTTATCCTTGTCACTTACACATCACTATACTTTAAAAAAAAAAAAAGAATAATAATCTATATAGCGCCATAATCTATTTATTTATAACTAATAATTATGTGGAACTGTCACACAAAAATTCTAAATTAAAGCGGTATTAAACCCAGAAGCAAACATTTATTATATTGCAGCTTACCAATTCTTAGATGTAATGGCTGAATTTGTTTTCTTTTTTTCTATTTTCACCTGTGATCCAATCTGTTGTTTTGCAAAAGAACAAGCTTTCTTCCAAATGCATCAGTTTACAAGGATGAGACTAACCATTTACCACTGGCAGGGTTGCTTACAATAATCAGCTTTTATTCATTCATGTAAATCCTTTATCCCAAAAGAAAAAAAACTGTTTGCTGTAACTGATTATAAAGTGTAAGCTGGAGTTTGGCTTCAATTTGTTGGTGTATTAAACCACTTCCCGCCCGTATGACATCATTTAACTTCCTGGACTTGAAGTAGAGATATCTGGATGATGTCTGCAGCTACAGGCATCATCCAGATATCTTTCTTTTTAGCTGGTGATTCCCTCTAATGAAAAAGCCTGGCTGCTGGATTTATTTTACAGGCAGCGGGAGGGGACGTCCCCCCCCCCCTTACCACCGTCCATCGGCGCCCCTCCAGTCTCTCACTGGTGATCGGAGCCAGATATCCGGGTTACCACAGAGCTGGCTAAAGATCAGATGGTCTCGGCCATTTCTATGATCCTGAGAGGCCGGAAGTGATGTCACTTCCAGCTCTGGCAGATGTAAACACTGCCATTTTTTTTTTCATGGAAAGCAGAGTTTATGAGGAAAGATTAGAGGAACTGAATATATTCTCTCTTGAGAAGAGATTAACCACTCAAGGACCAAGCCTATTTCTGACACATGTTATTTACAAGGTAAAAAAGGCGAAACATTTTAGCAAAGACTCTGGAGAATAAAATGGCTGTCCTTTTTCACACACACAGTATTTGCGCAGCGGTCTTTCAAATGCAATTTAAAAAAAAAAATACATTTCACTGCATGTAAAAAAAACTAAACAGTAAAGTTAGCCCAATTTTTTGTATAATGTGAAAGATGATGTCACGCTGAGAAAATCGATGACAGTAACAGGCAGTGACAGGTACTCTTTATGGAGGGATCTGGGGTCTAAAAGACCCCAAATCCCTCCACCGCACTTTAAAGTATTCAAAATGCCGAAAATCAGAATTTTTGAATACTGACAGTTTTTTTAAATCAGCGCCATTAGCAGCCTAGTAAACTGGAAGTGACGTCGCTTCCAGTTTACTACATCGGAGACCCGATCAAAGCCGAATCAGGCTTTGTTCGGGACTCCAACCAGCCAGCGGACATGCCGGCTGGTTGCTTGGGTCTCTCGGTGGGACGGGAGACCCTGGCAGAGCCGCGGAAGGTGGCAGGGGGGGCGTCCTTCATCTTTATGGAGTCATCTAGGGGCCAATCATCCCGGTACAACCACCTCTGCAAGCCGACGTACAGGTACGTCAGTTTGCGGGAAGTGGTTAAGGGGGGATATGATCAACATATATAAATGCATAAGGGGTCCCTGACAGCAAGTCTCTCATGCAACATCGCTGGATCTAAATGGACCTCAGGTAAGTATTAGGGGGCTGCTGCACACCGAACGTTTATCTTCATGCATAGAATGCATTAAAGTGTAACTCCACTATTGTGGGGGGGGGGGGGGGAATAGCAAATAAAGACAAAAATATATATAGCGTATACAATTGCGACAACAAGTCATATTGTAATTGAATGTTATTAAAAATGACCTTTTCTTTTCAATCTGCATCCACTGTAATTTTCTGAAAATGCAATGCAATATGGCTACCTGGAGGTATTCTGTACACGGAATGTGTAATGAACACACCCCAGAAACATAATTTCCTGCTTGTGTGATTGGCTCACTAATTTTCCCAGAAGTCTGCCTGAGATACAAGTCAGATTTCAAGCAACCCCTGCAACAAAAATGTCATTTTTGGGGAGATACTCCCAATAGGAACACATCTAAAAGGGATTCAGGCCCCAAAGTTTTCCTCATTAGTGCTCCGCAGCTACACAGCTGATTGATAATTATGAAACCACTTCCATTAGACCCACTCAGCACAGAGGAACAAACAGGAATTTCTTCAGCATAACAAAAGGTAGGAATCTGCAACAAAGGTTGCAATGTACATCGATCACCTAGAGGGGAATGCTTTTTTCTCAACAAAAGTTACGCTTTAAGATAAAAACCTTCTACCTTTTCAATCACTTTAAAGCAAGGCCCGAAGTAAAAAAAAAAAAAAATAAGCGAAGGGCCTCATGAGGGGGTTTATTGGGCCACGGGCAGTCAGGGGTTAAGGACATCAGGCCATGTAGGTCAGGTCAGGGATTGGTCAGGGCAGTTCATAGGTGGGGTCTACAGTAGGGTAAGTGGGGGGGACTTACGGTCTTCCAGCACATTCCCTGTAGGCAGCAAGTAGAAAGGATCGGATCCCCTGGTTTTCTCCCTGGCTTGCTGCGGTTACCGGCTTTGGGGGACTTGGAGGCTTTTATCTCCCGGCTGCGGGAGGCGGCGGCGTCTCGTGGGACCCGGTGGCTGGAACGTCACCTGGAGGCGGCCATGGAGGAGGACATTGCGGAGGTGGGGGAGCGGCATTCCCGCGCTCGGCGGTCACGGCCGCCGGAGCGCTACAGCCCGGATTTCTCCCCTGGAGCTCAGCGCCACGATGGGAGCCCCGGTGGGGACCCTCCAGGGCCGCCGTCCCAGCGTTCGCTTGCTGTGGGCGGCGGGGCCTCTGGGAGGAATCCTCGGCGTCGGCGGAGCTCCAGTGGGCGGGGCCATTCTCGTACAGGGCCTCCGGCCCCGCCCGCTCGTCCGGATGCAGGAAGTGCAGCGGCTGCCCGTGGCGGTGATGACCGGCCGCCCGGGTCGGCTCGGCGGGGGAGAGGAACCAGCAGTCGCCCTGGCCAGTCGGGTGGAGCGGCCGGCACTGCTACACCGCGCACGTCCGGTGCGGCGGTGGCCCCGGAAGTGGATGTGGATGCTGGTCCCGGCAGAAAACGTCAGCGGAAGTCGGCGGGAGACGTCAGTTCCGGTCATCGGCTGGGGGGGGGAGGTGGAGCGGAGTGCCCCCCCTGCGCTTGCTGTTTCCAGGTCGGTCGTGGTGGAGGAAGATCCGGAGGTCCGGTCGGAGGGCGAGCTGTCCAGTTCCGAGGAGGGAAGTGCTCCTGGTCCGTCATCTGCTGTGGCTGCGGGACCCGCGGCCGCGGGGTCCCAGTCAGGTGAGCCTTTATCTTTGCACCCTTTGTCTGTCCGGTCTGCTTTGTCTGCGTTGGTGGGGGCGTTGGGGGTGGAGCAGAACCGGGGGGGGCCCGCGGTGGTGGGGGGGGCTCCAGGGGGATGGGCTCTCCGCAGGTCGCGGAGGGGAGGGTCCCGGGGCCTGCTGCGCCGGTTGCGGCGGGGGGCCTGGGGGACTTGCTGGCGGGCCTGCGGTCCTTGGTCCAGCGTTTTGATGGGAGTGTGGGGTGTTCGGCGCCGGTGGCGGCGTGGGGCTCGGTGGGGGCTCCGGTCGCGGCGGCGTCTGGCACGGGACCTGCGGGGGCTGGGTCGGCCCCGGCGGCTTCGGGGGACAGGGTGGTGGCGCCGGTGGAATCGCCTCCTGCGGTGCCGGCGGTGGACAAGGTTGCGGAGCCCAAGGCGTCAGGTAAGGATGATGCGATTCGCTTGGCGGATTCCGCGAAGTGTGAGGTGTACGTCTGTTTTGAGGGCCCCTTGGGGGCGCACCTCAAGGCGGAGGTACGGGAGAAGATCTGGAAGGATGAGTACGTCGAGATATTCACGTTGCTTCCGTTGGAGAAGTTTAACCTGGATAGGGTGAAGCCGGAGGAGTCGAAGAAGGAAGATGAGGAACGGCGGCGTTTTCGTTTAATTCCGCGCACGTTTAGCAATTGGCTGCAGGCGTTTGCTATTTTTGCGAGTGTGGTGGGCGAGAAGCATCCGGAGCATTGCTCCGCTTTGTTTTGCTATCTGGATGCGATCGGGGAGGCCCACAGGGTGTATGGGGGGGTGGCGTGGCTCCGGTATGACGAGCAGTTCCGTCAACGGAAGGCGGTCCGCCCGTCGTTAAGGTGGGATCATAAGGACATTAGTTTGTGGATGCGCCTCATGACTTCTGCACGGGCGGTGCCGTCTTCCTTTCCGAGCGGGGTCGGCGGTCCCTCTTCCCCAGGACAGCCGGCCGCGAAACGCCGGGGTTTCTGTTGGCAGTATAACGAAGGGACGTGCCGCTTTGGCACTGCCTGCAAGTTCAAGCATGAGTGCTCCGGTTGTGGGGGCGCTCACCCCTTCTCCCGTTGTTTTAAGCAGGGTAAGCCCCGTACCGGGGACGCTCAGCACAAGAGGGACGACGCCGGTGATGGTGGAAAGGATGCGGCCTTTCCTAAGTAGGTATCCGGACCGGGCGGCGGCCCGCTTGCTGGAGGAGGGTTTTTCGGTCGGTTTCCGCATCCCTTGTTCTCTTGATGGTGTTCCCCCTTTGGCGGATAATTTGCGTTCGACTCGGCTGAACCCCGGGGTGGTGTCCGATAAGTTGGCGAAGGAGGTGGCCTTGGGCCGCATGGCGGGTCCTTTTGCTGCGCCGCCCTTGGCTGATTTGGTGGTTTCCCCGTTGGGTTTGGTGCCGAAGAAGGAGCCGAACAAGTTTCGGATGATCCACCATCTGTCCTTTCCGAAAGGGGGTTCGGTCAATGATGGGATTGATCCGGGTGCTTGTGCGGTGTCGTACACGTCTTTTGACGCTGCCATATGTTGGGTTCGCCGTTATGGGCGGGGTGCGTTGCTGGCCAAAACGGATGTTGAGGCTGCGTTTCGTTTGTTGCCGGTGCATCCGAGCAGCTTTCGGTTGTTGGGTTGCAGGTGGTTGGATGCCTTTTATGTCGATCGCTGCTTGCCCATGGGCTGCTCTATCTCTTGTGCGTTTTTTGAGACCTTCAGTTCATTCGTGGAGTGGGTGGTACGGGAAGTGTCGGGGGTCAATTCGGTTATCCATTACCTGGATGATTTTCTGTTTATTGGCCCCCCGTCTTCTCCCTTGTGTGGTGTCTTGTTGGCTTCCATGCAACATGTGGCGGAGCGTTTCAGTATTCCTTTGGCGGCTGATAAAACGGAAGGTCCAAAGACCACGATCAGTTTTTTGGGCATTGTCATTGACTCGTTGGCAATGGAATGTCGCTTGCCGGATGACAAGTTGCGGGACATAAAAGCGGAGATCTGCCTGTTGGTGGGGAAACGGAAAGTGCAACTTCGGCGGTTGCAGTCGCTTCTCGGCAAGTTGGCGTTTGCATGTCGGATCATGCCTATGGGTCGGGTCTTCAGTCGTCGTTTGTCGGCCGCTACGGCGGGGATCCGCTCTCCGCATCATTTTGTCACGCTATCGGCGGACCTGGTTGACGACTTACGGGTCTGGCACGTTTTTCTGTCAGCCTACAACGGTCGTTCGCTTTGGCTGCGGGGTCCGGTCAGTAATTGGGACATTGATTTGTTCACGGATGCTGCGGGATCCGCTGGGTATGGTGCCTACTTGGGGGGCCGTTGGAGCGCCGAGCGCTGGCCGGCGACTTGGCGGGAGGAAGGTTTCTTGCGGAACTTGGTTCTGTTGGAACTGTTCCCCGTGGTGGTCGCGGTGGAGTTGTGGGGGGAGGTCTTCTGTGACAAAAAGGTGCGTTTGCACTGCGATAACATGGGGGTGGTGCAGGTCATTAACAGCTTGTCGGGTGCTTCCCCGCCGGTGATTTGGCTGTTGCGCCATCTTGTCTTGCGTTGCTTGCAGTTAAATGTTTACTTGTACGCCGTGCATGTCCCAGGTGTTACCAACTCGGTGGCGGATTCTTTGTCTCGTTTTCAGATGGACAGGTTTCGGGAGTTGGCGCCGGCTGCGGAGCAACGGGGGGAGCCTTGTCCATCGGAGCTCTGGACGATTGCTTTGGGATCGCCACCGACTTGATCAGACGGTCCTTGAGCGCCGGCACTTGGGCGGCGTATTTAAAGGTATGGGGGGAATGGCGGGCCTTGTTGACTCGGTCAGGAGTGGAGGGGGTGAGTATGGGCTCTCGTTCTCTTTTATTGTATTTCGTTTGCTTGAATTTTGAACAAGGGGTGTCAGCGGCGGCCATCACTCGGAAGTTGGCTGGCTTGGCGTTCTTGTTCAAAATGTCTGGGTTGGAAGATTTTACAAAGGATTTTGCGGTACGGCAGGCGTTGAAGGGGTACAGGAGGGGTGTGAGGCGCCCGGATGGGCGTAGGCCGGTCTCCTTTCACCTGCTGGGGGAGTTGGTGGGCAGGTTGGGGAGCACCTGCTCCTCGGTATATGAGTCGCTTTTGTTTACAGCGGCTTTTGTTTTGGCTTTTTACGGGGCATTTCGCATTGGGGAATTGGTTAGCCCTTCTAGGAATGTGCATGGCGGACTGCAGGACGGGGAGGTGAGTTGTTCTGCCTCGGCTGTGGTGATTTTTCTGAGACGTTCCAAGACGGACCAGGATGGCAGGGGTGTGTATGTGCGCCTGTATCGGGTGGGGGGTTCCTCTCTTTGCCCGGTTGCGGTGGTGGAGGAGTTCAGGCGGGTGCGTCCGTCGGTGGCGGGTTCCTTTTTGATGCACAGGGATGGTTCGGCTCTGTCGAGGTTCCAATTTGTGGCTGTGTTTCGGAGGTGCTTGTCCGAGCTGGGTCGTGATGCCGGTCGTTACGCTTCTCACTCCTTCCGCATCGGGGCGGCTACGGAGGCGGCCAGGTGGGGTGTGGATGAAGCGACGTTGAGGCGGATAGGCAGGTGGGAATCTTCTCGTTTTCGTTTGTATGTTCGTCCTCATTTGGTTTAGGTACTTGTGTGGTTTGGGGGGTGGCTGGTTGTTTTGCTGTTTCATTGCCGTGGTGCTGTTTCTTTTCTTTACAGGGGGAGCTGCATGCCTCGTGTGGATCTTAGGACACTCGTATGTGTATTGGGGGGCCAGGAGGGCTGAGGTGAGGCATGACGGGAGGCAGTTGGGTTTTACAAAAGAGGAGGCCACCGTCCGGTGGATTGGCGTCCCGGGGTTGCTTTGGTGCAGGGTCCTGCCGGAGATTAACCGTTTTGTACAGTTGGACAGAGCCCCTGGGATTTTGGTGTTGCATGCGGGGGGCAATGATTTGGGGGTCAGGTCCATGCGCCACCTTATCCGGGACATAAAATACGATTTTCTTCGTTTGCGATTGGCATTTCCTGACACGGTGGTGATCTGGTCGGAGATTGTCGGCCGCACGGCTTGGCGTTTTGCCAGGTCGGTCGCCAAATTGAACAAGGCCCGCATCAAGGTTAATGCGGCGGTTAGCCGTTTTGTCGTTCGGAACGGGGGGGTTGGTGGTCAGGCATCGGGAGTTGGAGGTGGATACCTGGCGGTATCTGCGGGGGGATGGGGTTCACCTTAATGCTGTGGGCACGGATTTGTGGTCACTCGGCATTCAGGAGGGTGTCCAGCGTGCCTTGCGTTTGTGGAGGGGCTCGCAGTTGTAAGGTGTCACGCCTGCGAGCGGTGGCGGTTGGGGGTCTTTGGAGGCGGTATAAAACAGTGTTGGTATAAAAGTGTTTAGGGTGACCCATCTAGGTATGGAGCCCTCTGGTATCCCGGTTAAGAGTGGATATTAACCGGAAGTGTAGGAGGTATCAGTGGTCAAGTGGGTTGTCCCTGAGCTGGTGTTGCGCGGCTGGGGACCGTTTAACGGATTACGCTGATACCAGGTTAATTGGAATCTGTGCCTCCCAAGACCAACAACTTATTTATGGTACTGGAATATTTATGGTTATGTTAATATGTGTTTTTGGTTAGTTGTTAATAAATGGCCCACCGGGCCAATTTTTCTCCAAACTGGCGTCACTGGTATTTTGTTTAGTTTAAGTATATGGTTGGGGCTAACAGGGAGTAAGCCTTAGGAATACCCTAATCAAGCAAGGCCCGAAGTAAAAAAAAAAAAAAAAAAAAATAAGCGAAGGGCCTCATGAGGGGGTTTACTGGGCCACGGGCAGTCAGGGGTTAAGGACATCAGGCCATGTAGGTCAGGTCAGGGATTGGTCAGGGCAGTTCATAGGTGGGGTCTACAGTAGGGTAAGTGGGGGGGACTTACGGTCTTCCAGCACATTCCCTGTAGGCAGCAAGTAGAAAGGATCCCCACCCTCCCGCCCTGTTTGTTGAGGGTTGTTTGCGGGGGGGAATTTTAGGGGCCGCTTTGAGGTTGTCGGGGTTTTTGTTTTGTTCAGATAATTGATGTTGGCGGTTGGGGGTCTTTGGAGGCGGTATAAAACAGTGTTGGTATAAAAGTGTTTAGGGTGACCCATCTAGGTATGGAGCCCTCTGGTATCCCGGTTAAGAGTGGATATTAACCGGAAGTGTAGGAGGTATCAGTGGTCAAGTGGGTTGTCCCTGAGCTGGTGTTGCGCGGCTGGGGACCGTTTAACGGATTACGCTGATACCAGGTTAATTGGAATCTGTGCCTCCCAAGACCAACAACTTATTTATGGTACTGGAATATTTATGGTTATGTTAATATGTGTTTTTGGTTAGTTGTTAATAAATGGCCCACCGGGCCAATTTTTCTCCAAACTGGCGTCACTGGTATTTTGTTTAGTTTAAGTATATGGTTGGGGCTAACAGGGAGTAAGCCTTAGGAATACCCTAATCAAGTTAAGCCTATGACAAACATGGCTGAGACCTGACCTAATGGAGGTCGCATACAACTTTTCATGGGCTCAGTGTGCACAACAATTACAATGACATCTGCGCTCAGTCCCTCAGTGTTACCTATTCCATGGTAAACTGGCAGGGAATTTACAAAGGTGTGCAGTGGCGTTAGTAATGCCCAGCCCACATGGGTATCTCAGGGTCACACCAATGGATGTGCCACAGCTCTGGATATGGAAAGTACTCCACTATCGCTCTGGTCTGGAAAGAGCTACAATACAGAGCTCAGTGCCCAATGGTCATATCCCAGGCTAGCCCTGCAATAGTCTAGCTCCGTGTGGTCAGGGGGTCTAGCTGAGGAGCTGCTGATCGCAATAACTGCATACAGAGCAACCTAGTAGCTTATAGAGAAGTCCTAATTGAAGAAATTATAATTATAATTAAAGCAAAAAACAGCTAGCAATAAAGGACAGAGAAATTTCATCCATTCTCCTAGGACACTAACAAAAATCTAAACCATGCTCTGATTAGGAGAGGTTGTTTCAGTTTTCAAGATCCTTTTGTAAGTGGCAGTACAACACAACAGTCATTGAATTCCTATGTCAAAAGACAAGACCCAAATCTCTACCTGGAGTTCCGCTTTATATAAAAAAAAAAAAAAAAAATTCAACACAGTATTGAGTGCACAGAAAAAGAAGCCTAGAGTGCCATCTTCTGGATGCTAAAAATATTACAAAGCATTCACATGAAATATATTTCATTTTACCAAACTCTGTTTTTAACATAAAATTTTAGACAGGGCCAATTTGGTTGTTTTGCAGACTTGCTGAGACGTGTGTTGGGAAATCTTCTGTTTGTTCATGATATGCCTTGCCCTTCTATGTGCAACTTGTTGCAAAGGCCAGTTTTATAGGTTGAGTGGTTGCCACTTTTTTGTATAGTTGCATGAACTGGGTGCAGGGAAGAACTAAATGCCTTTGCGGATACGCTGATATTGTGCTCTTGTTGGGCGTCACGTGCATCCCTGTACCTTTAGGGAGGGGTGGGCTTCCTCCAGGCATACCCGCCCTTAATCTTATATGTGCTCGAAGGAGTAGTATGGAGGCTTTGAAAATTTAGTTAGGACCACAGTATATTCAGAGGTCCCTTGGCGTGGGCACTGTGGCTTACGCATATATTGGCAAATATTTTTAAAGTAAACTGTTAGACAGGGACAAGTTGGTTGTTTTGTATGCTGGCTGGTAAGTGCGCTGGGAAGTCTTTTGTTTGAAATATATTTAACTGACATTTAAAAAAATAAATATATCAATGTAAAAAATTAGACTGAATAAACAAAAAAAAAAAAAAAAAAAGAAAGAAAGAAAATATGTACAAATCCACTTGAAAAGAGACAGAAAAATGTCCTTATGTCCATCGCATGACTAGCAGACAAAACAAACTACTGGGCTGTCAATTTTTTGGAATTCACTCAACGCTGAACTGAATCCTTTATGGAGAATGAAGTCAAGTTTTTTTTTTTTTTTTACACCAACAGTTTAGAACATGTCAAATTTTTTCTGAACTTAAACATTCGCTTTCACTTTACGAAACTGAGCAGAAATGAAATGTGAGGATAAATTTCTCATGCTTTTTTTTTTTTTTTTGCAGTTAGTTTTTTTTACAGAAGGTTTAAAGCTGAAGTTGGGTATGAATATTATTACATGATTGTTACATTGGTCCACTAGTATGCATGTCTCATACCCTAACAGACTCTGTGAAGGCTGCAAATCACTGTAGTAATAACCACGAATACAGTGATAGCAGCAGTTTCCTGGGTCCACTGCCAAGTGGCTGCCTTTCTGTCTAGTAACCACAGTGGGTCGCTCACTCAGTCCTACAGCCATTCATAAAACATCATGTTTTTTTTAACGAATATAAGGTGTTCTCCAGGTGTGGCGGAAAGCTAAGGGGGTGATATAATAATCTCCACTCGTTCTATTAGAAAATGCCTTGTTATCACTGAAAAAACAAGATGGTCTTTGAAAGTGTCAGTGCCAAGTGAGCGCCCCCCTGTGGTTCCTATGCAGAAGGGCAGGTGTTTGGTAATGGACCAGGAAGACTGCTGCTATCACGATAGTAACAACAACCACTATGGTGATTAGCAGTTTCCACAGATATCTTTAAGGCAGTGGTTCTTAACTCTAGTCCTCAGCACCTACTAACAGGCCAGGTTTGCAAGATAACTGAAATACATCAGAGGTGATATAATTTGCTGCTCAGTGATTGCAGTATTCTAGTCTGCATCTCCCCAAGATAATACTTCAAATCTGGCCTGTTAGTGGGTCCTGAGGACTGGAGTTGAGAACCACTGCTTTAAGGTATGAGATACAAACACTCACACATATGCAATTGTTTATACTTCACAGAACAGATCACCCTCCGGAAAAATGGCTTCAATGGAAGCAAAGAGAGACTCCGAATTGCCCTAAATGTAATAGAGACCAGCAGCCTTGATACATATGTTCTGGAGATGCCCCAAACTCCACAGGTACTAGGTGGGGATTAAAACCATGATAAAATTTTACTTTTCAAGTAACACTCTCCCTTGATCCAAATATTTGTTTATTAGGCATGCTAGATGAGGAGTTCATTCCTGTGGAAACCTATGTCCTCATTGTTAGATTGCAGTTTCAAGCTTTAAGATAATTGCTTAAAAATGGATATCCCCTAACCCTACAATGACTGAAGAATGGAAAAATCAGGGTAATACTAACTTAGCCAAAGAAATTGTCCCAAAACATTTGAGAAAATATGGAATTTGTGGCTTGCAGTACCAAGCCTAGCTCCACCCTCCACAGTGATACACAGAATAATCTTATAAACAGTAGATTTGGGGTACCGCATACTAATTCTTCGGATACAGTTTGTTCAGTTAACAACTGACTGTTTTTCAGAGTCTAGAGGTTTTGTGAACACTATTGTTACGTTGATTGAAACGCATACAATTAGTGACAGATGGAACATTGTTGTAACTTGGTGAAATGATTGTAGACCCTGGTTTGGTTGTAATGTTAGTCTTGGTTTGGATAAACTTGCAAAAAAGTTATAAAATCATAATAAAATTTTTGTCCGATTCATATTCGAGCTGTGTATTAGAAAGAAAAAGGAGAGGTAAAGATTCGTGTATGCAAAAGCAATTTTTTGTTTAGCTTTGGATACAGCAGGGAATACATGGAATGAGCGGTGCTTTTCTATCTGATGGGTCTCTGAAAGTGGGAGACTCTTCAACTGAGATAACATTGGCCAAGGTAACCCCTTGGACCCTAAGCCTTTTCCTGACATATGTTGCTTACAAGTTAAAATCCGTAGTTTTTGCTAGAAAATTACTTAGAACCCCCAAACATTATATATGTTTTTTTTTTAGCAGAGACCCCAGAGAATAAAATGGTGATCGTTTCAATATTTTATGTCACACAGTATTTGCACAACGGTCTTTCAATTTTTTGGGTAGAAATACACTTTCATGAATTAAAAAAAAAAAAAACAGTAAAGTTAGCCCAACTAACTGTCACGCTTTTACATTGCGCACACTCATGGAATGGCAACAAAATTACAGAGGAGGTCTTTTACTAGAATTATTGCTCTCCCTTTAACGATCGCGGCAATATCTCACAAGTCTGGTTTGAACACTGTTTACATATGCGGGTTATGTATCCACAGAGGGGTGGGTGCTGTGTCAGTCAATGAACATCAGAGAAATGGATTTTAGAAAGTCAAAAAACGGAATTTTTGTAAAATCTTACCTGTAAAATTCCTTTCTCTGAGTCCTCCGACAGTCGCCGCCTCTTCATATTCGTCACATATGGGTATTAGACTTTGCTCCGAAGGAGTAGCTAGGCAACAGAATATGTTAACATTAAAGCTTTTAACATATCCCACCCTCAAGGGGTGGTCCCCTCAGTCAATACCCTCCTACTTCCTGCAACCATATCTCAGTTTCAGTGGAATAGCAGTATACAGTATACAACCAAACCCCAAAAGAGGGGCGGGGGCGGCGACTGTCGGAGGACTCAGAGAAAGGAATTTTACAGGTAAGATTTTACAAAAATTCCGTTTTCTCTTACGTCCTCCGACAGTCGCCGCCTCTTCATATTCGTCACATATGGGGACGTCCCAAAGCAGTGCAAACATGAGGGGTGGGAAACGCATCCGCGCCGAAAGGCAACGCAGTCTCCGCATCAAAGAAAGGAACCTTACCAAAGGAAGGAAACCAGCTGGGCTACAGGAAAAATAATTGCTCAACAGGAGCAACAACCCAGGAAAAGACAAATAACCAGGGGATAAAAAACTTATCCCAACAGCCAGAGGTCCCTAACAAGGGACCCTAGGGAATTGCCGCACTAAGAACCTTGCAGCCAAAGGAAGCATCCGCCGATGCCTGAACATCTACTTTGTAGAATTTTGTGAAAGTGTGCACGGTCGACCAGGTCGCCGCCTTACACACCTGGGCTACAGAAGCCCCATGACGACAGGCCCAAGACGTACTCAGAGATCTAGTAGAGTGCGCCTTCACAGGCACAGGGGGAACCTTCCCCTGCAAAGCATAGGCCTGTTCAATGGTCTGCCTGATCCATTTGGCGTTGGTAGAGGCCGACGCCGCCATGCCCTTCCGAGGACCCTCTGGAAGAACAAACAAGGAGTCTGTCTTTCGAAAAGACTCAGTCGATTTAAGGTAAACCCTTATCGCCTGAACAACATCCAAAGAATGAAGTCTGACCTCCTTTCGATGTTTAGGCTTCGCGCACAGCGAAGGCAAGACAATATCTTCATTAAGATGGAATTCCGAAACTCGCATCGGAAGAAAAGAAGGATTAGGTCGCAAGACCACCTTATCCAAATGAACAACCAGATACGGACACTTGCAGGACAAAGCCGCCAGCTCCGACACTCTGCGAGCCGAAGTGATCGCAACCAAAAAGGCGACCTTTTTGGACAACATAGACAACGAGATCTCCCTGATCTGTTCAAAAGGAGCACGTTGTAACACAGATAGAACGAGATTCAAGTCCCAAGGGGGCAGAGGATCCCTCCTAGGAGGAACCAGATGCCGCACTCCCTGAACAAAAGTGCCAACCAAGGAGTTGGAAGCCACGGGACGTTGAAACAGAACGGCCAGCGCAGACACCTGACCCTTTATCGTAGCCAGCGCCAAACGCTGATCGACACCCGTTTGAAGGAAGGACAGCACTCGGGAAACCGAGTACGTGCGGGGTGAAAACCCCCTGGACTCACACCAGGCAAAATAGGCCTTCCAAGTACGGTAATAAACCTTCCCCGAGGAAGACTTCCTCGCGTTGATCAAGGTATGAACGACCTCTGGGGAGAGACCCTTCTCCTTCAGGACCTCGGTCTCAACAGCCAGGCCGTCAAAGCCAGCGACTGTAAAGCAGGATGGAATATCGGGCCCTGAGACAGGAGATCGTCTCGAAGAGGCAGACGCCAGGGGGCGTCGACCGCCAGATTCACGAGGTCTGCGTACCAGGACCGGCGAGGCCAGTCCGGTGCCACAAGAACCACCGTGCTGCGTTCCGAGTGTAACCTGCGAAGGAACCTGGGCAGCAACTGAATCGGTGGAAACGCGTACATCAGCTTGTACTGATGCCACGGGGCCACTAACGCGTCCGACGCGTCTGCCCGAGGGTCGCGCGTCCTTGCCACGAACCTCCTCACCTTGTTGTTGAGACGAGACGCGAACAGGTCCACATCTGGAAGACCCCACTTCGCGCACAACATCTGGAAGACAGCCGGGTGGAGAGACCATTCCCCCTGATCCAGGGTCTGGCGACTCAGATAGTCCGCCTGCCAGTTCTCCACCCCTGGAATGTGAACCGCCGTTATCGCCGGGACATGAGTCTCGGCCCAAGACAGAATGTCGGCCACTTCTCGAGCCGCTCGGGCACTCCTGGTGCCCCCTTGGTGGTTGATGTAGGCCACCGCCGTGGCATTGTCCGTCTGCACCCGAACCGGGCAGCCCTGCAGCCGGTCCGTCCAGCGATGAAGACAGAGTTTGATCGCACGCAATTCCAGAATGTTGATCGGAAGGGAGGACTCCCCCTCCGACCAAGTCCCCTGGGCGGACAGAACGCCCAGAACACCACCCCAGCCCGACAGCCTGGCATCCGTGGTGATTACCGTCCACGAGATAGGACGAAACGACTTGCCCCCAGACACCATCGGGGACTGGAGCCACCACAGAAGGTCTCTTCTATTGCGATGACTCAACGAGATTTGAAGATCCAGAGATTGAGGTCGCCCGTCCCACATGGACAGGATCTCCGCTTGGAGACCCCGCGTGTGAAACTGGGCGAAGGGAATCGCCTCGAAGGCCGAGACCATCAATCCCAGACATCTCATGCACGTCCGCAGAGACGAGTGCGGAACGTCCCTGAGGGACCTGACTTCCTCCTGAAGAGTTCTGAGTTTGTCTTCCGGCAGGAAGACCTTCGCCTGCACCGAGTCCAGAATCATTCCCAGGTAGGGAAGACGAACCGACGGACTCAGTGTCGACTTTGGAAAATTTATCGTCCAACCAAACTCCTGCAGAGTTTGCATCGTGACAGACAGGTCCTTCTCCAGACCCTGGCTGGTCGCAGACCGAACCAGAATGTCATCCAGATACCCCAGGACAGAAATGCCCTGGGCCCTCAATAATGCCAGAACCGGTGCAAGCACCTTGGTGAAGACCCGCGGAGCCGAGGCGAGACCAAAAGGCAACGCCCCGAACTGGTAGTGATCCTCCGCAATGGCGAATCGAAGGTACCTCTGGTGACCCTCGAAAATGGGGATGTGAAGATACGCATCCTTCAAATCGATGGAGGCCATGAATTCCCCCGGAACCAGGGCAGCCACCACCGACCGCAGGGATTCCATGCGGAACTTGCGAACCCGCACAGAGCGGTTCAGAGCCTTCAAGTCCAGAATTGGACGAACCTTGCCCTCCTTTCTGGGCACGGTGAACAGATTGGAATAAAACCCCCGAAATCTGTCCCGATGAGGCACCGGAACCACCACTCCCTGAGCCCTCAGGTCCCGCACCGCCAGGTGCAGGTCCCGTAAACGCTCCGGAGACAGTTGAAGATTTGAGGGAAAAAATCTGCTCTCCGGCCGAGAGAGAAACTCGATCTTGTAACCAGATCGAACGATCTCCTGAACCCATCTGTCCCGCACGCGGGCCAACCAGGGTTGAAGAAAACCGAGCAAGCGTCCCCCCACCCCAAAACTGGGTGAGGGCGCCCCTTCAGGCTGCACTGTTATGGGCTGCGGATCCGGATTGACCGGACTTCTGTTTCCCAGACCAGGGCTTCTTCTGAGAGCCTTGACCTTTGAACGGTTTGCCCTTGTAGTGCGACCGAAAGGCACGAAAGGACCCCTGAGGGGGCCGAAAATTAGCATGGTTCTTCCCAGAAGCCCCCTTAGCCCTTGGGGCAAGAGAGTGCTCTTACCTCCGGTGATCCCCTTAATCAACACATCCAAGGACTCCCCAAAAAGGCGAGACCCATCATAAGGCAGATTGGCTAAGGTCTTACGTGAAGATTGGTCCACCGACCAACATTTTAACCAAACCAGACGGCGAGACAACACCGCCACGCTGTGCACACGTGCAGCCAACGGGACTAGGTCCAAGTCCGCATCACACAGATACATGACACCCTGGTGGATTTGATCCACCATATCCAGGGTCGCCGGCGAGGCCGAATCGGCCACTAGGACGCGCCTAAGCATCTGCGTCCAACTTGCGACAGCCTGGGCCGCCATGAGAGAGGCAAACAGAGCCTTAAGCATAGAACCCGTAACAGAATAAGTATGACGGGCAAGAGACTCCAATCTCCTATCCGTGGCATCACGGAACACAGGGGAATCCTCTGCAGGAATCGCAGTGGATTTGTTTAAAACCGCAATTGCGTGATCCACCGGGGGTGGCACACACCACCTTTCATCAGTGGAAGGCGAGAAAGGATAACGCAGCTTGAACCTACTTGGTACAGCAAAAGGTTTGCGTAGATTGCGCCATTGTTCTTTAACAGCGCGCTGAAAATCATCATTGCAGGGAAAAACCTGCGGCGTTTTCTCTGCGTCCCATAAGCTGCCAAGGCAGCGGGGGGACACACTTCATCCTGCAAACGCAGCGTTTGTTTTATGGAAGCAATCAATTCATCCATGATTGCAAGCTCTTCAGGCGAGCCAGGGGGAGAATTATCAACCCCTTCAACTTCAGCCTCCACCTCGGACCCCACTAGATCCAGGGAGGAGCGGGACCCCGATAAGGAGGCCCCCG
The DNA here is from genome assembly GCF_965119305.1 of Pelophylax lessonae. Lineage (NCBI taxonomy): Eukaryota > Metazoa > Chordata > Amphibia > Anura > Ranidae > Pelophylax > Pelophylax lessonae. The sequence continues at coordinate 269,529,823 of NC_138774.1, read as the reverse complement.
CCATAACAGCCCCATCACCTTCACCCTCAGAATCAGAGGAAAGAGAAACTCTGGGTCTCTTAGTAGATTGAGCAGCCACCAGCATCTGCACCTGAGCAGCAAGGCCAGCCACAATAGTGGCTAAATCCCCCCCTGGGGGGGAAACAGCGGTCCCCTGGCTTTCCACCAAGGCGGTAGGAAATTTGCCCTCCTGAGAATCCATTGCCCCAATTACAAATGCCGGATAATAAAGGGTTAACTGCCCCTTTAACAAGCGCGGCGAGCGCAGCCCACCGCACTACACACAAGCACAATGAGACCCCCACAGGGACAATAAAACTGACACAGGCAATGGATAAGAAGGATATAACCTGAGGAGACCCTCGCCGCTGCTGCTGCCTCGATCGATGTATCCTGGAGAAGAGGAAGTGATGCGGCCAGGGCGCTCTATTAAAGCCTATGGGAGGCTACAAGAAAATGGCCGCCATGCATGTAGAACATGCGGCCGGAGCGAGTGTAGGCAAAATGGCGCCGTTTGGCGCCGAAACCGCCTCTCCACAGTACAGTAATGCACACATTTAGCCATATATAAAAAAACATGTTAGATCGCCGCAGCGATCGCTGTATAGTGCCCAAACATGCCACAAAACATGCCCCACAGCACACAGCTTCTCACACTGACAAGGCTGACACACACAGTGTCACACAGCTCCCCCCCCCCCCCCTTGCAGCCCACAGCATGCAGCCGAGTGATAGGGAGACAAACAGTGAGAACAGAGGCAGGTTACACAGTCCCAGACTGACACCCCCCCAGACAGACAGGTCCCCACATGGATACACTTACCTCACAATGGCGTGGGGGACCCGCACAGGCGAACAAGCCGCTGCACATGAGGCAGGGAGAGTCGCATACAAGACGCACAGAATGGGGGTTAAGAAACCGCACAGCGTCCAGTGAGGTAGCCACCTCACCAATCATCCCTGCACCGAACAGGGATGGGTCGTTCACTGTGCCAGGAGCGTTACATGGCTGAACGCTCGATGGCAGACTGGGAAGCCACTGACCCACGACCTGCGACCAGGGGGATCAGCCCGAGACCCAGCCCGCATGATCCTCTTCATCAGAAGAACTAACTAACGCTGACAAAAAGAACAGCTAAGTAAAGGTAGAGAGAAAACTCAAAGAAAAAATCAAAAAAGAAGAAAGTCTGGGGCACAAAGCCCCAGCACAGAGAGAGCCAGCCACTCCTGACAAGCTAGACATTGAAACTGAGATATGGTTGCAGGAAGTAGGAGGGTATTGACTGAGGGGACCACCCCTTGAGGGTGGGATATGTTAAAAGCTTTAATGTTAACATATTCTGTTGCCTAGCTACTCCTTCGGAGCAAAGTCTAATACCCATATGTGACGAATATGAAGAGGCGGCGACTGTCGGAGGACGTAAGAGAAATCCCATTTTCTCTTTCATTCATTGACAGACACAGCTCCTGATTCCTCCTTAACATTGGGATGTCTCAAAGCAGTGTGAAACATGAGGGGTGGGAAAAAAGCAAAAAAAAAAAAAAATTCCCAAGGCTAACCATAGCCAACCAGGTAACGTGGAGCTCACCCATAAACAACTGGAGCTCACCTGAATAAAACAGTACACCCTCAAAGATGACCAGGTCCTCTAAACAGCTGTCAGCAAAACCTTGCAGCCAAAAGAAGCATCAGCAGATGCCAACACATCCACTTTATAAAAAATTTGTAAAAGTGTGCACCAATGACCAGGTGGCCGCCTTGCAAACCTGCGTCACTGACGCTTGATGAAGGAAAGCCCAGGAGACACAAAGCGCCCTAGTAGAGTGCGCCTTGAAAGGGAAAGGAGGAGCCTGATCCCTGATGCAATAGGCCTGAACCACCGTCTGTATGACCCATCTGGAAATGGTCGCAGAAAAGCAGACAACCCTTTGTGAGGTCCGTCTGTGAGCCCAAATAGCGAGTCTAACTTCCGAAAAGACTCCGTAGCTGCCAGGTACACCCTAATTGCCCAGACCACATCCAAGGCATGCAAGGTAATTTCCTTCTGATGTTTAGCCTGGGACACAGCAGTGGTGTATTTTGGTTTTGTGCTGCCCTAGGCACGACTAAAATTGGGCGCCCCCTCCTATGAAAATTTGCCCCACTCCTTCCTTTTTAATGGATGTGACTCCTTCCAAAATGGAAGGACTACAAGTCCCAGCATAAACACCTGAGATCTCACGAGAGGGGGGGTGAGGGAGGGAGAGAGAGGGGGGATGAGAGAGAGGGGGGATGAGAGAGAGGGGGGATGAGAGAGAGGGGGGATGAGAGAGAGGGGGGATGAGAGGGGGGGTGAGAGAGAGGGGGGTGAGAGAGAGGGGGGATGAGAGAGAGAGAGAGAGAGAGAGGGGGGATGAGAGAGAGAGAGGGGAGGGGAGAGAGAGAGAAGGGGGAGAGAGAGAAGGATGAGAGAGAGAAGGGGGGAGAGAGAGAGGGGGGATGAGTGAGAGAGCGAGGGGGGGGTGAGAGAGGCGGCTCTAGCAACCAGTGGCCAATAGAGTCTGAGGTGGAGGGGGTGGCTTTTTTGCTGCCCCCCTGCAAAGTGCCACCCTAGGCCTGGGCCTTGTCGGCCTAGGCCAAAATACAGCACTGGGACACAGGGAAGGCAACACAATGTCTTCATTCAGATGACAGTCAGAAACCACCTTAGGAAGGAATGACGGTGAGGGGCGAAACACCACCTTATCCTTGTGAATCACCAATAAGGTGAACGATAGGATAACGCCGCTAGTTCTGACACCCTGCATGCAGAGGTGATAGCCACGAAAAAGGCCACCTTCTGGGACAGCGTAAGCATGGGAATCTCCCGTATATTTATTAAAGGGAGGCTTCTGTAGAGCTGAGAGCACCAAATTAAGATCCCAAGGCGGGAAAGGAGCCCACACTGGAGGAATCAAATGTCGGACACCCTGAAGAAAAGTATGCACCAGGGAGTTTGTGGCCGAAGCTCATTAGAAAAACACCGCCAAGACCAATACCTGGCCCTTGATGGTACTCAAGGCCAATTTCTGTTCAACCCCCCCATTGATGGAAGGTTAAGATCTGAGCCAGTGAGAAGGAGCGAGGATGAACCCCAAAAGACTCACACCACGCAATGCAAGTCTTCCACGTACGATGGTAGATCTTCCTTGAAGTAGATTTCCTAGCTTTAACAACGTAGGAACCACCGACTCAGACAAACCTCTATCCTTTAGCACCTGGCGTTCAACAGCCAAGCCATCAAAGCCAACGACTGTAAAGCAGCGTGGAAGATCGGTCCCTGGGACAGCAGATCCTCCCTGAGAGGAAGCATCCAAGGAACGGTGGTGACCAGCTGCACCGGATCGGCATACCAAGCCCGGCGAGGCCAGTCTGGGGCCACTAAGATTACCGGAATCCCTTCTGCCTCTATCCTGCGTAGGAGTCTGGGCAGAAGCTTGAGAGGAGGGAAGGCGTAAATCAGATGATACTGACTCCACGGGACCCTAGCGCGGAGCTGAGGCCTGCGCATGCTTGCTGGCCAGACTGGGGTGACCACTGGATCTAGATTATCCAGCCATTTGCCAAGTCTGGTAGTTGATAGTAAATCTCACAGGAAAAATCCAGGAGGAAAACATTTTCTATCTAAAAAATTTTGCCAGGACCAAAGATCCCAGCAAGGAACTAGGTCATTACTCCAGCCTAGGCAGAAAAAGTAAGGGAGAGGGAGTATACCCCCTGAGGCTTTCCATGGGTGGGAAGTTTATTTCTGCCTAGTGTCCTACTCCTGTAGGGGGCAGTATAAGCCAATGGTCAAGAATGACAGGAGCTGTGTCCGTCAATGAACATGAAAGAAAATAAAAATTAAACTACTGACACCAACCTCTGCTCTACTGACACCGTCAACTGCTTTGCTGATATACATGCATGGGGTGCACACCCTAATGCAATAGGCTGCGCACACCAATGCTGGAAGCTGATTGGTTTCTATGCAGACCTGAACCAAATTTTGCTTCCTCAACTTTTAGTAAATAACCCCCTAAGTGTAGTTTCTATTCCCCTTCATGCAAAAAATATCTCACAAGGATCGTGGGGAAAAAAGAGGTTATATGGCCAGATCATTAAATAGGGAGAGAGGCAAATTGAATGAGTCATTGAATTTAATAATCATATTTTAAAATGTACCAATACAAAGACATGCAGGTAACAGATACTAATCAATACTGTGTGCAGTGACATTGAACATAGAAGACAAGACAAAACAGACATATACACAAATAATTGCTACAACCGGCCGGTGTGGGTTTAAATCTTATTGGGGTAAAAAATATCCACAACTGCTGCTTTATAATAGCCTTAAATAAGGAAAAATTCCCTGGCAAAAAGTCCCCCTGGAAGCTCAGACACTAAAGAGAAGTCCGTTCGTTTATAGGAATGTATCAAGGCAGCAAGGAACCAAATGAAAACATGGCACAGAAAAAAACATTAATACTGATACTGAAAAGGTTTCATAGATAAAAAAAACACAGCGTATATCCAGGCAGACTGTTCCACAGTTTGAGTGAGACTTTCAGAGCCGGTTCACATTAGAGCGATCCGACTTGCCGGGGCGACCTCACAAGTCACGGTGTGCTGCTCGCACCGCGACCTTGGAGCGGCCGGCACGGACTTCCTAACATTGAAGTCAATGCAGGTCGCTCCGGGTCGCCCCAAAGAAGCTCCGGACCCTTTTTCTAAGTCGGAGCGACTTGTGTCGCTCCTATTAGAACGGATCCACAGCTTCTCTATGGCAGGCGACCTGTCAGGCGACCAGGACCGTATGTAGTTGTTGCAAAGTAATGATTGCTAATGGGTAAGGCTCGGTTCACATTAGTGCGATGGCAGACATCGCATGTGATTCGGAGCGCACTGCTCTGAAAATCAGAGCAATGCGAATTCAGCCATACAGATAGTATGGCTGAATTCGCATCTGATTTGGCACAAACACGCACAGGACCCTTTTTTGGGTCCACAGCAGAATCGGATCGCATGGTGGTTCACACTTTTGCGATCCGATTCATGTCTGAATGTCAGTTCGCACTGCGATATGTGAACTGATCTGGGGGTGTCGTTAACTCTGAATTGACACCCCCCCAGCGATTTGCATATGGCAGTGTGAACTGCCTGCGCTGGGAATGCAATGCGGGAACCCGCAGTAGATTCGCAGGGTTTCCGCATCGCATAAGTGTGAACCAGGTCTAACTCCAAACAGCTGTGAGCTGGATGGAATGCATATAGTCAATGATTGCCAGATATCTGTAAATCTTCGTGACGTTCAATAAAAATCAGGTAGTAAACTGTGCTGAAAATTAGATACAAGTTAGCAATAAACTGATGGTCTCCAGTGTGATCTGGAATATCTTGAATACTGCTCCCTTTGTAACGGTGTATCGCAGTAAGGGCAGGGAAAGCATATAGAAGCTGATGGTAGCTGGAAAGTGCTTAGAGAGGAGTTCCACCCTAAAAATAAACTTTGCACCATCCGTTAGCTTAAAAAACCTGAAAAAGAATTGGATAATTAAAATTTTTTTTCGTTTCACTTACCTTGTTTTTAATGATAAAAAAAAAAAAAAAATGTACCTTCCTTCCACTTCCTCCCTCTGCGGCCGCGGCCCCCAACGTCACTTCCTCCTTTGCATTGACTCCTGGGAGATGAGCGTCATCAATCCCAGGAGTCAATGCGCCTGCACCGGTGTCACTCGTCACTTCCGGTGCAGGCACGTCATTCCCTGCTGAACAGCTTCTGGGCATGCGCAGAACCAGCTGCGGGATGACGTGCCTGCCCCAGAAGTGATGAGCAGGGCATTCTGGGACTCCAACATCACCGAAGAGGACACGAAGAGGGATGCTCCGGCTTCAGCTGCCCACACCTGAGATGGCAGCGCTGGACAAGACATTTTCAAGGTAAGTATTTCTTCTTACAGGTAAGTTAAACAGGGGACAGGTCAGAGGCTATCGTTGCTTAAATGCACTAGCCCTGTCTGTCCTAGGGGTATTTTTATCTAAAAAAAAATTTTTTGTCCGGACCCCCTGCTTTAACTGTGCATTATACTGAAATCATGTATGACCATGTCAAAAGTAGAAACAAAATAGTTTATCCTCTTGCACGGCGCTCCATTACCTTACAGCCGCCACATATTGCTGATCCCATAGCCTGCTTCTTTATGAAGATGAAGTCTTCTTTGGTGCTGCATCATGTGCTGTGACTCCTTAAAAGGATGCCTGCTGTATGAACCAAAATATATTCCTTGCTGTTCCCTTTCAGTGGTATTGATGGTCTAGTGCTGTCTTGGTTGATTATGTATCGGAGAAAGTAGAGGAGGAATCCGGAGGAAGTACCTGGAATAAAATTCAAAGGGTAACTCCACATTCGTGGGGGAAAAAAAAAAATAGCAATTAAAGAAAAAATAATATAGCGACACAAATCATTGTGTGTAATTGAATGTTATTAAAAATGACCTTTCCTTTTCAATCTGCAGCCATTCTAATTTTCTGAAAATGCAATACAATATGGCTACCTGGAGCAGTTCTATACACAGAATGTATACTGACCACACCCCAGAAACATAATTTCCTGCTTGTGTGATTGGCTCATCAATTTTCCCAGAAGTCTGCCTAAGATACAAGTCAGATTTCTGGCATCCCCTGCAACAAAAATGTCATTTTTGGTGAGATACTCCCAATAGGAACACGTCTAAGGGGATGCAAGCTCAGCAGATATCCTTATCAGTGCTCTGAAGCTGCACAGCTGATTGATAATTATGAAACCACTCCCATTAGACCCACTCATCAGAGGCATAGTGGAACACACAGTGATTTCTTCAGAAGAACAAAGGTAGGAATCTGCAACAAGGTTTGTTATAATCCTTGCAATGTATATAGATCACGCAGTGGGGAATTTTTTTTTTCTCAATAAAAGTGGAGTTACATTTTAACATTTAAAAAACAAAACAAAAGAACCCCCCCCCCCCACCCCCTGCGCCCACACATGCAGACACAAATGTGAACATTGGGTGCCCAGGCATACAAAGACAACGCAACACATGGAATGTAGATATCACCACAAACGCTAGAATGACAGCAATAACTGAAGGGCCATCATAAGGTAAGTAAATCATTTAAAATCATAAGCTATGGACAATTTTGAGGTTTGACATATTATCCATTCATGCAATATAGCATTATCTTTTAAATTTTACTAAAAAATTGGGAATTGATCCCCCTCACATAGCCAACGGTGCGCCAAAATTGACAAACTCCAGAACATGGAGACTCTGCCAGCCACTATACATAATCATGACTGAAAATTTTGAAATGCCTGTCTGCCATGGTCCGCCTTCAGCTGCTCTTCCAAATACCTCTCATCATCGTGTCCCCCCCACTGATACTGTTACCTTAACCCCAAGGAAATTTAGCTGACACGGCACCTTTTACAAACTGCTGTGTCTGGGGAGTGAATCTGGAGAGTATTATCTGACTGTCTATTTTCACTTCCATACTCATTATCCTCTCTCTCCTCCTTCGCCCCTTCTTTATATATCTTCCCCCCTCTCCTCCTTCTCCCCTTCTTCATATATCTTCCCCCCTCTCCTCCTAATCTCCTTCTTTATATATCTTCCCCCCTCTCCTCCTAATCTCCTTCTTTCCTGTCTGTCTCCATGGCAGCCTACGTGTGGGTTAACCCCGCCTCCACTCCAAGGGTATAGGACCCCCCTCCCATAAATTTCAGCTCTCAGGTACAGCAGGTGTTCATTTTTTGTCCTCCTCCAAGGACCTACACTTCTGATGTCTTACTACGTCCAGCTTACCTTAGGATACTTTGGATGGTGTCTGCATGTCCAGAGCCCAGCCACGGGCGGGTGAGTGACATTTAAAATCCCCTGCTCTCTGCGGTTGACTGAAGCTTGATTGGCATTCTCTGACATGGGTCTGAAGATTCGCATTGCTTCCCTTCATGGCAGCGGTATTTGTTATTTATGTACACTTTGTTTGTCTCTTTTTCTATCACTGTACAATTTGTTTGTTTGGCCCAATGGCGCTGGAACGCTTCCTGCGTTCCAGCAAACCCTTCCTGCGTTCCAACAAACCCTTCCTCTTCCTCCTCTGCTTCTAGCGTCCAATCGGTAGACGCTTCGTGGTCCCGCGCATGCGCAGTGCGCCGCGAGCGAAGTCGAGGCTTGGTTCGCACATGCGCATTAGCGATCGCGGCCGCATCACCGCTGACGTCATTCCGGCGGGAGATTTAAACAGCTGACGATTCCCCTGTACTTTGGGAATGTACTGTGGGCGTTGCGGCAGCTTCCCAGTGTCTCTGGATTCCTTGCTACAGGTATGTGCAATGGAGACTTGACTGCAGAGGGGGGGGGGGGGGGCGGAGGGTTGTCACCTCACAATGTATCACTGACATGGTGTCTGATATGTATTACCTTTCTTTATCAGTCTGGTTGTTTGGCCTGAAGTATGGATCCTGCGTCACCGCCCTCCTGTGGCCAGCCCTCTCACAACAGGTGGGTGCTGGCATTTTTCAGAGGGGGGGGCGGGGAGGGCTTGCTGGTCCCTAGGTCATGGCTAAATCCAGTGTCTCCCCGATTTTCTCTTTTTTCCATCAGCTCTCCCAGGCCTGATTTACCACAAGAAAGAGACCCTGTCAAACCTCGTGGGAGTTCATCCTCCAGATCTAAACGCCGTGAATCTCCATCAGGGAGTAGGCAACAAGGGAGACGCTCCAATTCCTCCCCCAGACACCATACACGATACCAGAGTCACCGCACACACCAGAGAGCCTGTTGGGGTTGTGGGGCGCATGTCCCGGAGGACAAGTCCCTATGTGAGCCATGTTTTGCTCATGCAGCCGGTGAGAGGGGGCAAAAGGATCAAAGATTGGAATCTCTAGTGAAGAGAATAGTACAACAGTCCCTGAAAGAATGGGGTACAGTCCCACCACTTGGTCCCACCACATCCAGTTCTCCAGGGGAAGTGCAGGAAGATCAAGGCCCCTCTCAACCGAGTATTACTTCTGCAAAGTCATCTGACAGTGATTCGGAAGAAGAAGGGGCTGTAGGCGGCTTTGAGTTCGCCCTAGTTTCACCCCTGATCAGAGCCATTAAAGAAGCTCTCAGATGGGAGGATCCTGTGTCTCCTCAGAAAAAGCAGCGGAAGTTCTTCAAGCACCTTGGTAAGGAGCATATCAACTTCCCTTCCCTCTCTGAATTACAAGAGGTGATTACTGAAGAATGGAGTAAAGGGGATAGTAAGTCTTCCTTATCCTCCAAACTTGGGAAATTATATCCCTTTAAACCTGAAGATGTCGCCCGTCTGGAATCTGCTCCTCTTGTGGATGCGGCAGTTACAAGATTAGCAAAGCATGTCACTTTGCCACTAGATGACGCGGTCTCTTTCAAAGACCCTTTGGATAGGAAGATAGATCTGGACCTAAAGAGGATCTTTGTGACGGCCGGCGCGGCCTGCAAACCTGTGATGGCATTAGCAACAATGTCTAAAGCCATGGAAGTCTGGGTTTCCGATATAGAATCCAAACTTGGAAGTCTCTCGGAAGAAGCCGTAGAAAGTTCCCCTATTCACGAACTCAAGCTGGCTTCAGTGTTTTTAGGAGAAGCATCTATTGATGTTCTGCGTCTTCTGTCCAGATCGATGCTATCCTCAGTAACAGCAAAGAGGGCCTTGTGGCTTCGCCCGTGGATTGCAGATCCAGCTTCTAAACAGGCATGGTGTAAGATCCCTTTTGAGGGTACTTCCCTTTTTGGAAACAAACTAGACAGCGCCATTGCCAAGGCTACTGGCGGAAAGTCAGGTTTCCTCCCGCAAGACAGACGACTATTTGGTCAGAAGAAGCCTCAACCTAGGAGGCAATACACGGAGAGATCAAGAGATGCACGCTCTTACAAGCCTAATAGAGATTTCCGAAGAAACTGGAGAGGTGGTCAATCCTCTACTCGGAGGTCATCAAAAAATCCAGCGCCTGCTGGACAAGATTCCACTAAATCTTTTTGAGATTGGGCCCGTCCAGGCATGTCAGGTGGGGGCACGTCTTCTCCATTTTCAGCATGTCTGGGCGGCCTCAATCACGGACTTTTGGACCGTCAGGACGGTCTCTACAGGCCACAGATGGTCATTTCTGGCAGATCCAGTTCCAAGATTCATCTCAACTCATTTACCCTGTCTAGAAGAGAGAAGAGAAGTCTTGCTCGCCTATGTAGACGCTTTGGTGGCTCAAGGAGCGGTAGCTCCGGTTCCGGAACAAGAAAAATTTCAAGGGGTTTACTCACCCCTCTTCTTAGTCCAGAAGAAGAACGGGGCCTGGAGACCTGTTATAGATCTCACATACCTGAACAAGTTTATAAAGAACGAAAAATTCAAGATGGAAACACTCTCAACTATTCAAAGGGCAGTACTGCCGGGAGATTGGCTCGCCTCAATAGATTTAAAGGATGCGTATTTTCATGTACCTGTGGCAACCGACTTCCACAAATATCTTCGCTTCTGTGTTCGGAATCAGCATCTGCAATTCATTTGCCTACCCTTCGGCCTGTCTACCTCACCCAGAGTATTCACCAAAGTTCTTCTAGCAGTGGTAGCCTTCATAAGATTGAAAGGTATACGTCTACATCATTACTTAGACGATCTTCTGCTTCTGTCTCAAGAAAAGGATCAGTTATTGGCACACAGAGATCAGGTCATATCGACCCTCAAAGAGTTTGGCTGGCTGCTAAACCTACAAAAGAGTCAGCTGGAGCCTACTCAGCGCCTAGTCTATCTTGGGGCGCAATTCGACACCGTCGAGAATTCAATCTCTCTCCCATTAGAGAAGATACCGGTAGTGAGGGAGAGAATCCTTCCGGCTCTTTCCTCTCCTCGGCTGAAAGCCTCTCAGTGCCTCAAAATCATTGGCACCATGGTGTCCACGGCTCCAATGGTCAAATGGGCTCTCTGGCATATGAGGCCCTTCCAAAAAGGGTTCCTACAACAATGGAACACAGAAGAGAAAGATCAGTACATTCATATCTCCTCCAGCATGAGATACAGTCTTCTTTGGTGGCTGCAACGCAGGAATCTGCTCAACTGTCATTCTCTGGTTCCAGTCTCATGGACTATAATCACAACAGACGCCAGCAACTCAGGTTGGGGGGCTCATTGTCTGACAGAGATGACACAGGGGAGATGGTCTTTTCAGAGACACACTCCAGTCTCCAATATACTGGAACTCCGAGCAGCCTACCAGGGTCTTCGATCTTTCCAACACCTGCTAGAGGGGAAATCTGTAATGATTCGGATGGACAACACCACGGCAGTGTCTTATGTGAAGAGACAAGGTGGGACACGGAGTCTCTCTCTGCTACGAGAATTAGACCCGATCATGTCCTGGGCCCAGACTCACCTAGTAAACATCTCGGCAGTTTACATCCCAGGTTCACAGAATGTTCAAGCGGATTTTCTGTCCAGGGTCCAGTTGAACCACAACGAATGGTCGCTCCATGTGGAGTCGTTCAAATGGATTCTGTCGTTGGGAGTATCTCCCGAAGTCGATCTGTTCGCCTCCCCTTGCAACCACAAGTTGGGGAAGTATGTCACGAGGGGCAAGTGTCCTCAAGCTTACGGGACAGATGCACTAACCGACAGGTGGGAGTTCAGCAGGGCTTATGCCTTTCCTCCAGTACCCATCATTCTCAAATTCCTGCAAAGACTTCAAGCGGAAGATGTGGAGATAGTGATGGTGGCGCCTTTCTGGCCGAACAGGCCATGGTTTCCGCTACTCCTACAACTGAGTTACCGGGACCCGGTCCCTCTTCCCCTCAGACCAGACTTGCTTCTTCAGGGAACATCAGTGCACCCCTGTCCTGCAATTCTCCGGTTGACGGTCTGGTTCTTGAGAGGGAAAGGTTGGAATCGCTCGGCTGCCCATCTACAGCCATTTCCACCTTGATGAATGCTAGACGACCAAGTACTAATAAAGTATACTGTAGAATCTGGGCAAGATTCATGGAGTCTGCATATCCTGAAGGTATGTCTTCCTCAGTCCCTGGGATTCAAGAAATACTAAGTTTTCTTCAGGCTGGTCTGGATATGCCCCTTTCAGTGGCAACTCTTAGAGTTCAAGTCTCGGCCTTATCGGCCTTCTCCGGGGTCATGTGGGCCCAACACCCACTAATCCAACAATTTTTCAAAGGAGCAATCAGGCTCAATCCTCAGAGAAGACCTAGGTTCCCGAAATGGGATCTACCTCTTGTCCTAAATGCCCTCTCCAAATCGGGCATAGATTCCTCTTCTTCTATCAAGGACCTGACCATCCGAACTGTCTTCCTGGTAGCCATTACCTCGGCTAAAAGGGTCTCTGAATTAAGTTCTCTCGGATGTAAAGAACCATTCTTGACTTTTTTTCCGGATCGGGTAGTACTGATACCCAGGCTGAATTCAAATCCGAAAGTCACCTCAGTGTTTCACCAGAATCAGGAGATTGTCCTGCCTACTTTCCGTTCATCTAATGAGTCCAATCCTCATCCGTTGGATGTAGGAGAATCCTTAAAAGCCTATCTTCAAGCAACTGCACCATTCAGGCAGTCTGACAACCTCTTTGTCCTGTTCTGGGGAAAGAACAGAGGTAAACCTGCTTCATCTAGGACTATCGCTTCATGGATAGTGGCAGCTATCCAACAGGCCTATAGAGCTGAGGGGCTGGCTCCTCCGGAGGCGGTGACGGCGCACTCTACAAGGAGTATCTCTACTTCCTGGGCGGCTTCGGGGCACGTGGCTCCAGATGTGATTTGCAGAGCGGCTTCGTGGTCATCAGTCAATACTTTTATGACCCACTATTGTGTAGAGCCTGCTTCTCTGTCCTCAGTTAATTTTGGTTTGACTGTTTTGTCTGCAAATAGCATGAATTAAAATTTTCTTTGCTAAAGCATTCCCACCCGTGTGGAGTGAGCTAGTTATTTCCCACACGTAGGCTGCCATGGAGACAGACAGGAAAACGGAAAATTCCTATCATACTTACCGTAATTTTCCTTTCCTGATAGTCTCCATGGCAGCCGGAGTACCCACCCTCTCGTCTTGGATTCGGCTAAGATATGGAACACCTGCTGTACCTGAGAGCTGAAATTTATGGGAGGGGGGTCCTATACCCTTGGAGTGGAGGCGGGGTTAACCCACACGTAGGCTGCCATGGAGACTATCAGGAAAGGAAAATTACGGTAAGTATGATAGGAATTTTCCGTTTTATATATCTTCCCCCCTCTCCTCCTAATCTCCTTCTTTATATATCTTCCCCCCTCTCCTCCTAATCTCCTTCTTTATATATCTTCCCCCCTCTCCTCCTTCTCCCCTTCTTTATATATCTTCCCCCCTCTCCTCCTTCACCCCTTCTTTATATATCCTCCCCCCTCTCCCCTTCTATATATATCTTCCCCCCTCTTTTTTTTCCAGACCCCCCCTTTCCCTGAAAGGCTGACAAGCCTGCTTTTTTTCCATCTACTTGTGTTCCCTTTTCCCGTAATAACTGCTTTCATAGTAATCATTGTGCGATCTTAACCCTATGTTTTTGGCCACCTACTGGTCCTTGTTGTTAGTCATTGTTCTCTAACTTGGACAGTACTTCCAAGTCAGAAGCTAGGTGATGCCTTATAGTCTGTTTGTATATAACCTGGGCCTTAAAAATCCTGTACTTTTCTTTTAACCACCTAAAGCGGAGTTCCAACCGTTTTGGTGTTTATTAAAAATCAGCAGCTACAAAAAGTGTAGCTGCCGAATTTTAATAAACACACACACGCCTGTCCCACGGTCCAGCAATGCGGCAGGGGGGGGGGGGGGGGAACCTTGGTTCTCTCCATCTTCTCCCCATGGCGTTGGCACTTCTAGTGTGGGCACCTGACTGTCACAGCTTGCGGCTTCACAGCCTGGTGCGCACTGCGCATGTGCGAGTCACGCTGCGCGTCCTGAGTGGACGGGCAATCTTCTGGGACCTGTGACGTGTCCCAGAAGATTGCAGGGAGGGAGGGGTAGAGGAGAACTTCCGCTCGAGCCGCCTGCGATAAAAAAATCGCAGAGGTGATCAAATACCACCAAAAGAAAGCTCTATTTGTGGGGGAAAAAAGGACATCAATTTTATTTGGGTACAGCTTCGAACGACCGCGCAATTGTCCGTTAAGTAACGCAGTGCAGAATCGCAAAAAATGGCCTGGTCATTAAGGGGGCAAATCCTTCCGGTCCAGAAGTGGTTAATACCTGCAAAGGACTACCTATCAGTGTTTACTAGTGCTGCATGATTCTGTGAATGTGGAGGGTAACGAATGAGCAGCTGCCCTATCCTGGTTTTAACTGACAACGTTGTCTATTTTAAATGGTGAGGTGAAGGTCGTATTTTTGTGTCCCATTCAAATTGTAATGTTATTTTGTATTCAATAAAGCCTTTTCTTATACCTGTGTGTCCCCTTGTGGCGATCTTGGGAGCCTTTTTTTCCCTCCTTTTTTTGCATATATATTTTTTAGTCACGGGACTTCACCAATTTGTCAATTTTCTGGCGTTGATGATAAGGTGCATTAAGGCGATGGAAATACATTAAGTATCTATGTAATTTCCTTCCATACTGTGGTTGATCTGGTGGAGACACCCCACCTTTTATTCAATTTGACTTTTTGGGATCGGCTATGATTCTTTCTCTCTTCATCTTGTGATCCCACATTTATATCATTACTTATACTCACTTATACTATACAACCTTCGCACCCCTCCACTTTACCCCTGGAACTTTTAGGAAGATGAAGATGGCATACAGGATAGATAAGAAATTTGATATAGAAATACAGACAGGTTCTGTGTTGTTAGATTCTTGATTGAAGGCTGACAAAGAACCCATTAAAGAACTTTCAAGAATCACAAGAAATTACCTATTAAGATCTAGAATAGGAAATGGGACATATCCTCATTGCAATCCCATGTAGTGCATAGGATTGTCCCTAGGGGCTTAAGGGAAAATGTGATCCTGTCCCAACATTTACACTCTCCTAGGTTCTTGGAAAAGTGGAAAATGGAATGTGTTGAGAGAGGAATTCAATTAATGCAACTGATTATAGAAGAGGAGCAGGTACAACTTCAAGAGTTACAGGACCAGTTAGAAGTAAGCACTCTGGCACTTGAACCATACAGAGAGGATAGAGACTTCGCTAAATATAATGAAATATTGAAAAAAGAAATAGAAAAAATACAACAAAATCTCAAAATTACCAAACAGGAAAAAATGTAAACAAAACATCCTTTATTGGGAGAAAGTCGACTACTTTGACCCATCCAAGGAAAGAGGACCGAGTAGAACTAGACATTCACACTCCACACATAGATAATAGTGGGTATGGAGGGTCCTCTTCAGAAAGTGATATAGATAACAGTGAAAAATCAGTCACTTTTTTATAGGATGCGGATACAAAGGAAACAAGAGCAGAACTCAACAAGATAGTAACCAGGAAAGCCATAATCAAGGAAGGTGTAAGGAAGGGGTAAAAGGAAAAGGAAAAGATTTAGAGGCAGGTTCCAGTCAGAAAGGTGGGAGAAATCTCAAATCAAAGAATAAAAAATTCCATCTAAAACGAATCTAGATATGAAGGTGGTCAATTTATCGGAATATAAACTAGAGGATAGACATCTTGAGTTACTACGTAAGGGATTTTCCTTTTCCCTATCCGCGTCCATGAACAAGTTTGAGGTATTTAAAGGCCTCAACATGTTCCTCAGGCGAGTCATTTTTCACTTGTGGCATCAGGGCAAGCAACCTAAATCTGAGGCTTTGAAAATTACGGATGAGGATTGGGAAACATTGGACACACTCATCTCCCTATTAGATGAAAATACCATGAATAACCTTGTTGATGATCAGGATCCACCCATCAGGAGGAATTCTAATATCCAGATACGGTCAACAAAAATGCCCCCTATATCTCAATGGAAAAATTTAAAAATGATTTCTGGATTTGGTGCAGAAGGATCTCCAAAATATAAATTGGGACTGGAGGGGCCTGGATAACATCACCAAAATGTGAGGGTGTACTCACTTTTGTGAGATACTGTATACCCCCCCAAACTCACCAACCTATCCGGAGAGCGCCAAAAACGGTCTGCTACACTGCAGGAAAAAGAAACGCTGACCTGACACAAGAGGCACCCATAGCCTCAGCACTGCATCCGATTACAAAAAAAACTGCCAATGAAACTCTATGAGGAAACCAAAACATGGCCGTTTGACTACACAAACATGGCCGCCGAAGCCGGGGAAAACAGAGACCATGGCAAAATGGCAGCACCATGTGGCACTGCACGGCACCCTGGATCCCACTGGACCCCAGGGAAAAATTCACAGACCCCAGGAGGGGACCCCCCCCCCCATGCAGCACCCAGGTAGCACACACCGCTCCTCCAGCCCAGCACCATGTAGCCCGCCTACCCAATTTCATCTATGCCCCCAAAAGGGGGCCAGGGGGAAGAGGGGACAGGTGAGGGCACAAACTTAAGGGGGAACCCCGCAAAGGAGAAGGGGGGGAAACACAAGGGGGGAGGAAGGGCACAGGAGGGGCCTACCATCCCCAGGGGGGGGGCCACGACCACCCCAGAAATTCTGCAGGAAAGCAGGGGGGACACTACTTACCATACCACGGTCACCAGGCAGGCCCCACTCCCAGCAGTCCACCGCACCATCTTGGAAAGGGGGTGCTGCGGCCTGAGGTATACTGCGTCTTTGGTCATGACCAGGGCTATGACCACGCAAGGTGTTTCACTCGCCACTCAGCCCTCGTCCAGTGGGGCTATGTCGCGGACAACCTAGCGCGGAGCTAATAGTTGGGTTGTGCTCGCAGGCCAGACTGGGAAGACTGTAAGGATCTAGGATATCCAGTACGTCGCCCAGTCCGGCTGTTGATTGTAATTCACACAGGAACAAAAATAATAAAGAAAAAGTAAAAAATTCAATTCAACCACATGCTGACCGCCCACAGCAGTTTAAAGGCGGCAGGCTGGCTCAGTTGCACGAAACAAAGTAGGGGTAAAGCAGTGCTGGGGGGGGGGTGCCGTCGCCGGCGTGTTTCTGCACCCATTAGGCATTGATCCATGGGACCGCACCTGCGATCGCTCCCCGCTGAGTAAGAAGGACGGTCAGCTGTTGTAAACACAGCTGACCGTTGTTTTCTCTGAAATGATCACAGAGCGCCTGTGATCCTTCTATATAGGATCACAGGTATCTGATCATTTCACAAGCCACGCTCCCCCCACAGATAGAAAACACTCCCCTAGGCTCACATATAACCCCTTCCCTGCCAGTTTCATTATTACAGTAACAGTGCATATTTTTACCACTGATTACTGTAGTAATGTCACTGGTCCCCCCCAAAAGTGTCAAAAATGTCAGTTAGGGGTCCGATCTGTCTGACGCAATGTCGTAGTCCCGCTAAAAATCGCAGATCGCTGCCATTACTAGTATAAATAATTAAATAAATAAAAATAACCTAAATCTTTCCCCTAGTTTGTAGACGCGATAACATTTGTGCAAACCAATCAAAATACGCTTATTGCGATTTTTGTTTTCCAAAAATATGTAGCAGAATACAAATTGGCCTAAAATGATGAAAAAGGTTGATTTTTAATTTTTTTGGGGGATTTTTTTATAGCAGAAGGTGAAAAATATATATATATTTTTTTTTTCAGAATGGTCGCTCTTTCTTTTGTTTATAGCGCAAAAAAAAAAAAAAAATCGCACAGGTGATCAAATACCACGAAAAAAAAGCTCTATTTGGAAAAAAAGGACATCAATTTTATTTCGGTACAGCGTCACACGACCGCACAATTTTCCGTAAAAGTAACGTACTGCCGAATCGCAAAAAAACTGCCTTGTCATTAAGGGGGGATCCTTCCGGTCCAGAACTGGTTAAATAGGAAAAAATGCCAGGACCGCAGGTCTCAGCAGCGAGCCAGGTCCTTACTCCTGACTAGGCAGAAAAAAACTGAAGTCCTAGAGCAGGAAGTGATGGTATACCCTCTGGGACTGCCCCAGGGGCGTAACCAAAAAGGTTTCCGCCAAGTCTTACACCTAGAGAGGGAGAGCATAACCCCAATGGTCTGAAGACTTGAAGCTGTGTCAGTCAGTGAATGAAAGAGAAATGTATATTTTCGCGTTTGAAAAACCACTGCACAAAAACTGTGTGACATAAAAAATTATTACGATATAAATAATTTTCACGATATACAATAAATTGGGGAAAATAGTGTTTTTGTTTGTTTTTTTAATTCATTAAAAAGTGTATTTTTTCCCCAAAATATGTGTTTGCAAAACTGCTGCGCAAATACTGTGTGACATAAAAAAAAAAGAAAATTGTAACGATCACATTTTATTCCCTAGGGTCTCTGCTAAAAAAAAAAAAAAAAAAAAAATCAAAAAAAGGTGTAATGTTTGGGGGTTCTAAGTAATTTTCTAGCAAAAAATGCAGATTTAAACTTGTAAACGAAAAGTGCCAGAAAAAGCCTGTTTGGTAAGTGGTTAATAAAAGTAATTTGGTTTTACAGATAAAGCAAAAAAAAAAAAAAATGAAATGGCTGTTTTAGGATGTTTGCAATGCAAGCATAGAAGTCCTGCTTGAAGTCATGCCCAACTGTCACAAAAAGGAAATCTCTATTTCAGAGTGTTGGAGAAAAAAAAAAAAAAGTCCTGCTCTAAGCCCCGCCCACTTCACTATGGCGTCATATGGTCACATGACCCACTCTATAAATGCCAGCGCAGTGAGGGCAGAGCCTCTGATGACTCAGGAGGTTGAGGAGTGTGGATGTGTGTTATCTTTATCTGTCAAAAGACGAGCAATTATGGCAAATTCAATGCTGTTATTTTTTATTGTGTTGGCCATGACAACTGGAATGGCCAGAGGATTCCCAATACCATCAACAGGTAAGATTAAATATTAAATAATGTCTGTAAATCTCGAGGAAGGGGAAGGCACATTAGACTAATTTCACACAGCTAGCTCCCTGGGATAAAAATAGCTATGTGGTTGAAAGTGGCAGTTATTTTCCAACAAGAAAAGCAACTGTCACACGTCTAAATCAAAGAGCATTTTCTTTGTGAAAAATCTTTATGAATTGAATCTAATAGGGCTGTATTACTGAAATAGTAGAATATGTTCACTTTGCCAATTAATTTTCAGCTAGATAATGAAAATGTGCTGACTTTAGTCATCCAAATCCTGTATTTTGTTAATGTTCCTTGCACATGATTGGATATTCTTTACAAAGTGAATCTTCCATTGACTGTAGCTGAGCTCAATAGGCAAAGGATTTTTCTTAAAAAAAAAAAAAAAAAAAGACAATTATTTCTGAATTCAAAAATATTTTTAAAACCACAGTCATCAGGCTTTGTTTTATAAGCCTCAGATCCTGCAGTAGCCGTTGTAAGGCAAATAGAGGCCATAGATGTACACATTTTACTTGAGGCGACATGGGAATTTCAATGTACATTATTACAAATATTATGTTATATAAGTTGTATTTATTAGTGGATGTAATAAGGGAGTTTGGGGTTCCAAATCTAAAACTACCGATTTATTATGAAAATGACCCGAATGATTCTCATATTTTGCTTATTTGTGTTTAAAGAGAAAATAAATGTTGTATCTATAATGAGAATAAATACGCCAGCGGATGCTTAAGTATGAGGTTCTTATTTAATTGTAAAATTGGTTCCTTAGCAACCGTTTGCATGTCCATTAGGATGCCTACAGATAAAACATCATCACTTGTTACAACCAGCTTTGGTATAGTATGAGGGCCCGCCATTAAAGAATGAGCACTTGCTGATCAGACTTCTTCTGACGCTTGTTGGTTACAAGTAAAAAATCTGTATTTTTTGCTTGAAAATTACTTACAAACATGATATGTTTTTTTTTTAGCAGAGTTCCTAGAGAATAAAAATGGCTGTCATTGCAATTTTTTATGTCACACAGTTTTTGCGCAGCAATTTTTCTTGAAAAAATACACTTTTCTTTTTTTTTGGGGGGGGGGGGGGTGGAATATACCATGTGTATAGTATCTATGGGATAGGAATAGATAGGATAATATAAGGGCTATGATAAGGGGGAAGGAAATGTCATTCCCCTTTTAATTTTTTTGGTTAATTAAGTATTAATGAAGCTTGTTACAATACCTGTATTGATTGAGATTTGTGATTACACCTAGAAATATTAATAAAATAAAATTAAAAAAAAAAGAAAAAATACACTTGAAGTTTAAAAAAAAAAAAAAAAACCATAATATAGTCCCCAATTTTTTTTGTATAATATTAAAAAAGATGTTTCACCAAGTAAAGAGATACCTTACATATCATGCTTTAAAATTGCGTGCACTCGTGGAATGGCGCCAAACTACGGTACCTAAAAATCTCCATAGGTGACGCTTAAATATTTCCTATAGGTTACCAGTTTAGAGTCACAGAGGAGGTCCAGAGTGCTAGAATTATTGCTCTCGCTCAGACATCCATGGCAATACCTCACATGTGTGGTGTGAACATCAATTACATACGTTGGTTTGACCTACGTGTGTGTTCACCACTGTGTGTGAGCACGAGAGGACAGGGGTGCTTTAAAAAATTTTTTTTTTTTTTTATTTTATTAAACTTTTTGAATTTTTGCACTGTCCCTTTAAAAATAATATTTTATCACTTTTATTGCTATCACAAGGAATGTAAACATCCCTTTGCAATACCAATACAGCATGACAGGTCCTCTTTATGGAGAGACCTGGGGTCTAGGCCTTTCCTCTACCCTTAAGAGCCGGTTCACATAGGCGCGACCCGACTTGCCGGGGCGACCTGTGAAGTCGCGGTGCACAGCTCGCACCGCGACCTCGGAGCGGCATGCACAGACTTCATATCATTGAAGTCAATGCAGGTCGCTCCAGGTCGCCCCAAAGTATTACAGGACCCTTTTTCTAAGTCGGAGCGACTTGTGTCGCTCCTATTAGAACGGGTCCTGTGCTAATCTATGGCAGGCGACCCACGGCGACTTGTCAGGCGACCAGGTCGCCTGACAAGTCTCCCCAGTGTGAACCGGCTCTTAAAGCAAAAGATTGATAAAAAAAATATATATTACCGGTATGTTTTGATGTTTTGCTTTACAAAAAAAAAATTATGTAAAAAAAATGGCCTTGTTCACATGTGGCCAGAACTGGAAGTGACGTCATGACGTCGCTCCGGTCCTCTTAGGGTATAGAGATGAGCGGAGGACATCATTCCTTCGCTCATCTCTATGCCTAGCCCCTGTCAGTGTTGGATGGGTTCCCGGAGCTTCCGATCAGCCAGGTAAGCCCAGAAAAATGACCACTAGAAAGTGACTGCCGCTCGGCCCACTTTTATGAGAAAGTCCGGCGCCGGAGGGAAAAAATTGTATCTAGCTGCAGCCATGACGTCAATTAATGTCAAAGTAATGACGTATTTTCCCAGTAAGGCGGTCAGCAGGTGTATAGTAGAATCGTTTCCTCCAACCTTTGCCCCTTAGACTACTTTCACACTACTCTGTTGCAAAAACGTGCTAAAAATGCATATTATTTTTACTGCATTTCCTGTAAAAAAAAGGACATACAACTCAAAAAACATACCAAAAACGCAACAGTGGGTGCATTTTTGATGCGTTTTCCATTAATTTCTATGGGGAGTTGCATTTTTTGGTGCATTTTATTTTTTTTACCACATCAAACATGCATCAAAAATGCATCTTGCAGGGCTTATAAAAGTCCAACGGATCCGCAACTGACCAGTGTGAAGAGTTCCATAGGAACTAGAATGGTCATGCATTTTTCTTCCGCTTTTTTTAATGCAAAAACTGAAGAAAAACTGATTGTAATGAAAGCAACCTTATTCTAAAGCTGATCACACATTACAATCTTCTCATATCTCATAATATACTTATTACAGTTCAACTAAAAATGTTCTTTTGGATAGAATGGGGGAAGGATTACAACCTCTCCAGGTATTATTGAGTTCTGCGTCTCTGTTGGAGATCTATCCTCCCTTTTTGAGCATTTTTGGAAGTGTATTTCAAGTGTTTTAGAAGCGTATTTCAAGTGTTTTACAGTTTCAGGCGTTTCAGTAACTCTAAACTGGTAACCTGTAAAGGCATTTTAAGCGTTGCCTATGGAGGTTTTTAAGTACCGTAGTTTGTCGCCATTCCACGAGTGTGTAAAATTTTAAAGCGTGACATGTTAGTTATCTAATTACTCGGTGTAACATCATCTTTCATATTATACAAACATATTGGCACATATATTAATATTATTAATTTTTTAAATTAATTTACCACTTTAGCCCCGGAGGATTTGGCTGCTCAAAGACCAGGCCCTATTTTGCGATTCAGGACTGCGTGACTTGAAAGGACAATTGCGCGGTCGTGCGACGCTGTACCCAGACCTTTTTTTCCCACAGGGCTTTCTTTTGGTAGTATTTGAACACCCGTGCGATTTTTATTTTTTGCGCTATAAACAAAAAAAGAGCGGCAATTTTGAAAAAATAACAATATTTTTCACATTTTTTATATGAAATTCTCAAAAAAAAATGTAAAAAATCAAAATTTTTTAACATTTTAGGCCAATTTGTTTTCTGCTACATATTTTTGGTATAAAAAAAAAATCGCAATAAGCGTATTTTGATTGGTTTGCGCAAAAGTTATTGCATTTCCTAACTACGGGAAAGAGTTGTCATTTTTATTGTTTTTTTTTAAACTAGTAATGGCAGCGATCTGCGTTTTTTTTTTTGCGGGACTGCGACATTGCAGCGGACAGATCAGACCCCTTACTGACATTTTTGACACTTTTGGGGGTACCAGTGTGCTATACATATGCACTGTTACTGTAAAAATGACACTGGCAGGGAAGGGGTTAACTTTACTGGTGATCAAGGGGTTAAGTGTGTCCCTAGGGGCGTGATTCTAGCTGTCAGGGGGCGTGGCTTGTGAAGTAATCACAGAGAAATGCGATCCTATACAGCAGGATCACATAGCCTCTGTCATTACTTCAGATGGCTGTGTTTACATCAGCCGTCTGTCCTTCTCTCACTGTTGCGGGAGATCGCGAGTGGCCATCGGAACCGCTGGTCACACGCGCTGGCTCCCCAGCTGACGAGCGGGGGCGGGAGCGCGCCTCCGGCGGTGTGCGATCGCCCCCTAGCTTCTCCCAGGCGAGCCCTGTACATGTACGACGCTTTGCCTGAGAGCGCCAGACTGCCACCATACAACTGCGGCGGGTGGTCGGCAAGCAGTTAAAAACTGGATTTTTGTCTTACCGTAAAATCCTGTCTCCTTTTCTCCCTTTCTTTTCTTATTTGGGTACAGTGTCACACGACTGCGCAATTTTCTGTTAAAGTAACGCAGTGCCGAATCGCAAAAAATGGCCTGGTCATTAAGGGGGCAAATCTGGTTAAATAGAAAAAAATGCTAGGACTGCAGATCCCAGCAACGAACCAGGTCCTGACTCCTGACTAGGCAGAAAAAAACTGAAGTCCTAGAGCAGGAAGTGATGGTATACCCTCTGGGACTGCCCCAGGGGCGTAACCAAAAAGGTTTCCGCCCAGGCTTACACCTGGAGAGGGAGAGCATAACCCCAATGGTCTGAAGACTTGAAGCTGTGTCTGTCAGTGAACAAAAGATAAAAATGTATTTTTTCACGTTTGAAAAACCACTGCACAAAAACTGTGTGACATAAAATATTATCACAATAAAAATCATTTTCACGATATACAATAAATTGGGGAAAATAGTGTTTATTTTTTGTTTTTTTAATTCATTAAAAAGTGTATTTTTTCCCCAAAATATGTGTTTGCAAAACTGCTGCGCAAATACCGTGTGACATAAAAAAATTGCAACGATCACTATTTTATTCCCTAGGGTGTCTGCTAAAAAAAAAAAAAAAAAAAAAAAAGTATGTTTGGGGGTTATAAGTAATTTTCTAGCAAAAAATGCTGATTTAAACATGTAAACAAAAAGTGCCAGAAAAAAAGCCTTTTTTGGTAAGTGGTTAATAATTAATAATTAATAAGTAATTTACAGATAAAGTAAAAAAAAAAAAAAAAATTAAATGGCTGTTTTAGAATGTTTGCAATGCCAGAATAAATGTCCTGCTTGAAGTCATGCCCAACTGTCACAGGGGCAGATGCCATGAAAGGAAATCTCTATTTCAGAGTGTTGGAAAAAAAAAGAAAAACAGTCCTGCTCTAAGCCCCGCCCACTACACTATGGCAACACATGGTCACATGACCTGCTCTATAAATGCCAGCGCAGTGAGGGCAGAGCCTCTGATGACTCAGGAGGTTGAGGAGTGTGGATGTGTGTTATCTTTATCTGTCAAAAGACGAGCAATTATGGCAAATTCAATGCTGTTATTTTTTATTGTGTTGGCCATGACAACTGGAATGGCCAGAGGATTCCCAATACCATCAACAGGTAAGATTAAATATTAAATAATATCTGTATATCTCGAGGAAGGGCAAGGGACATTAGACTCATTTCACACAGCTAGCTCCCTGGGATAAAAATAGCTATTTGGATGAAAGTGGCAGTTATTTTCTTCTAAGTCCAACAGAATTTGAAAGCAACTGTCACACTACTAAATCAAAGAGCATTTTCTTTGTGTAAAAGCTTTATGAATTGAGTCTAATGGGGCTGCATTACTGAAAGAGTGGAAAAGTGAACATATTCTAATTTATTTACAAGATTTATATATATATATATATATATATATATATATATATATATATATATATATATATATATATATATATATATATATACACACATAAATTTTTTTTTTTTTTTTTAGTTTTTTTTTTTTTTAGTTTTAGCAGAGACCCTAGAGAATAAAATGGTGGTCATAGCAATTTTTTATGTCACAAGGTTTTTGCGCAGCATTTTTTCTTGGAAAAATACAATTTAATTAACAATAATAAAATAAAATTATATATATAATATATGCCCCAATTTTTTTTGTAGAATATGAAAGATGTTACACCAAGTAAATCGATACCTAACATATCATGCTTTAAAATTGGGTGCACTAATGGAATGGCGCCAAACTACGGTACCTAAAAATCTCTGTAGGTGATGCTATAAATATTCCTATAGGTTACCAGTTTAGAGTTACAGAGGAGGTCTTGTGCTAGAATTATTGCTCTCGCTCAGACATTTGCGGCAACAGCTCACATGTGTGGTATGACCGTAAAATCCTGTCTCCTTTTCTCCCTTTCTTTTCTTATTTGGGTACAGTGTCACACGACCGCGCAATTTTCTGTTAAACTAACGCAGTGCCGAATCGCAAAAAATGGCCTGGTCATTAAGGGGGCAAATCTGGTTAAATAGAAAAAAATGCCAGGACCGCAGATCCCAGCAGAGAGCCAGGTCCTTACTCCTGACTAGGCAGAAAAAAACTGAAGTCCTAGAGCAGGAAGTGATGGTATACCCTCTGGGACTGCCCCAGGGGCGTAACCAAAAAGGTTTCCGCCTAGTCTTACACCTAGAGAGGGAGAGCATAACCCCAATGGTCTGAAGACTTGAAGCTGTGTCTGTCAGTGAACGAAAGAGAAAAATGTATTTTTTCGCGTTTGAAAAACCACTGCACAAAAACTGTGTGACATAAAAAATTATCACAATATAAATAATTTTTACGATCTACAAAAAATTGCGGAAAATTGTATTTTTTTTTTAATTTATTAAAAAGTGTATTTTTTCCCCAAAATATGCGTTTGCAAAACTGCTGCGCAAATACTGTGTGACAAAAAAATTGCAACGATCACTATTTTATTCCCTAGGGTCTCTGCTTAAAAAAAAAAAAAAAGTATGTTTGAGGGTTATAAGTAATTTTCTAGCAAAAAATGCTGATTTAAACTTGTAAACAAAAAGTGCCAGAAAAAGCCTTTTTTGGTAAGTGGTTAATAAAAGTAATTTGGTTTTACAGACAAAGTAAAAAAAAAAAAAAATTAAATGGCTGTTTTAGAATGTTTGCAATGCCAGAATAAATGTCCTGCTTGAAGTCATGCCCAAATGTCACAGGGGCAGATGCCATGAAAGGAAATCTCTATTTCAGAGTGTTGGGAAAAAAAAAAAAAACAGTCCTGCTCTAAGCCCCGCCCACTTCACTATGGCATCACATGGTCACATGACCTGCTCTATAAATACCAGCGCAGTGAGGGCAGAGCCTCTGATGACTCAGGAGGTTGAGGAGTGTGGATGTGTGTTATCTTTATCTGTCAAAAGACGAGAAATTATGGCAAATTCAATGCTGTTATTTTTTATTGTGTTGGCCATGACAACTGGAATGGCCAGAGGATTCCCAATACCATCAACAGGTAAGATTAAATTTTAAATAATGTCTGTAAATCTCGAGGAAGGGGAAGGCACATTAGACTAATTTCACACAGCTAGCTCCCTGGGATAAAAATAGCTATGTGGTTGAAAGTGGCAGTTATTTTCCAACACGATTTGAAAGCAACTGTCACACGTCTAAATCAAAGAGCATTTTCTTTGTGAAAAATCTTTATGAATTGAATCTAATAGGGCTGCATTACTGAAATAGTAGAATATGTTCACTTTGCCAATTAATTTTCAGCTAGATAATGAAAATGTGCTGACTTTAGTCATCCAAATCCTGTATTTTGTTAATGTTCCTTGCACATAATTGGATATTCTTTACAAAGTGAATCTTCCATTGACTGTAGCTGAGCTCAATAGGCAAAGGATTTTTCTTAAAAAAAAAAAAAAAAGACAATTATTTCTGAATTCAAAAATATTTTTAAAATCTTAGTCATCAGGCTTTGTTTTATAAGCCTCAGATCCTGCAGTAGCCGTTGTAAGGCAAATAGACGCCATAGATGTACACATTTTACTTGAGGCGACATGGGAATTTCAATGTACATTATTACAAATATTATGTTATATAAGTTGTATTTATTAGTGGATGTAATAAGGGAGTTTGGGGTTCCAAATCTAAAACTACCGATTTATTATGAAAATGACCCGAATGATTCTCATATTTTGCTTATTTGTGTTTAAAGAGAAAATAAATGTTGTATCTATAATGAGAATAAATACGCCAGCAGATGCTTAAGTATGAGGTTCTTATTTAATTGTAAAATTGGTTCCTTAGCAACCGTTTGCATGTCCATTAGGATGCCTACAGATAAAACATCATCACTTGTTACAACCAGCTTTGGTATAGTATGAGGGCCCGCCATTAAAGAATGAGCACTTGCTGATCAGACTTCTTCTGACGCTTGTTGGTTACAAGTAAAAAATCTGTATTTTTTGCTTGAAAATTACTTACAAACATTATATGTTTTTTTTTTAGCTGAGTTCCTAGAGAATAAAAATGGCTGTCATTGCAATTTTTTTTGTCACACAGTTTTTGCGCAGCAATTTTTCTTGAAAAAATACACTTTTCTTTTTTTTTGGGGGGGGGGGGGGGGTGGAATATACCATGTGTATAGTATCTATGGGATAGGAATAGATAGGATAATATAAGGGCTATGATAAGGGGGAAGGAAATGTTATTCCCCTTTTAATTTTTTTGGTTAATTAAGTATTAATGAAGCTTGTTACAATGCCTGTATTGATTGAGATTTGTGATTACACCTAGAAATATTAATAAAATAAAATTTAAAAAAAAAAGAAAAAATACACTTGAAGTTTAAAAAAAAAAAAAAAAAAAAACCATAATATAGTCCCCAATTTTTTTTTTTGTATAATATTAAAAAAGATGTTTCACCAAGTAAATTGATACCTTACATATCATGCTTTAAAATTGTGTGCACTCGTGGAATGGCGCCAAACTACGGTACCTAAAAATCTCCATAGGTGACGCTTAAATAATTCCTATAGGTTACCAGTTTAGAGTCACAGAGGAGGTCTAGTGCTAGAATTATTGCTCTCGCTCAGACATTCATGGCAATACCTCACATGTGTGGTGTGAACATCAATTACATACGTTGGTTTGACCTACGTGTGTGTTCACCACTGTGTGTGAGCACGAGAGGAGGACAGGGGTGCTTTAAAAAATTTTTTTTTTTTTTTATTTTATTAAACTTTTTGAATTTTTGCACTGTCCCTTTAAAAATAATATTTTATCACTTTTATTGCTATCACAAGGAATGTAAACATCCCTTTGCAATACCAATACAGCATGACAGGTCCTCTTTATGGAGAGACCTGGGGTCTAGGCCTTTCCTCTACCCTTAAGAGCCGGTTCACATAGGCGCGACCCGACTTGCCGGGGCGACCTGTGAAGTCGCGGTGCACAGCTCGCACCGCGACCTCGGAGCGGCATGCACAGACTTCATATCATTGAAGTCAATGCAGGTCGCTCCAGGTCGCCCCAAAGTATTACAGGACCCTTTCTCTAAGTCGGAGCGACTTGTGTCGCTCCTATTAGAACGGGTCCTGTGCTAATCTATGGCAGGCGACCCACGGCGACTTGTCAGGCGACCAGGTCGCCTGACAAGTCTCCCCAGTGTGAACCGGCTCTTAAAGCAAAAGATTGATAAAAAAAATATATATTACCGGTATGTTTTGATGTTTTGCTTTACAAAAAAAAAATTATGTAAAAAAAATGGCCTTGTTCACATGTGGCCAGAACTGGAAGTGACGTCATGACGTCGCTCCGGTCCTCTTAGGGTATAGAGATGAGCGGAGGACATCATTCCTTCGCTCATCTCTATGCCTAGCCCCTGTCAGTGTTGGATGGGTTCCCGGAGCTTCCGATCAGCCAGGTAAGCCCAGAAAAATGACCACTAGAAAGTGACTGCCGCTCGGCCCACTTTTATGAGAAAGTCCGGCGCCGGAGGGAAAAAATTGTATCTAGCTGCAGCCATGACGTCAATTAATGTCAAAGTAATGACGTATTTTCCCAGTAAGGCGGTCAGCAGGTGTATAGTAGAATCGTTTCCTCCAACCTTTGCCCCTTAGACTACTTTCACACTACTCTGTTGCAAAAACATGCTAAAAATGCATATTATTTTTACTGCATTTCCTGTAAAAAAAGGACATAAAACTCAAAAAACATACCAAAAACGCAACAGTGGGTGCATTTTTGATGCGTTTTCCATTAATTTCTATGGGGAGTTGCATTTTTTGGTGCATTTTATTTTTTTTACCACATCAAACATGCATCAAAAATGCATCTTGCAGGGCTTATAAAAGTCCAACGGATCCGCAACTGACCAGTGTGAAGAGTTCCATAGGAACTAGAATGGTCATGCATTTTTCTTCCGCTTTTTTTAATGCAAAAACTGAAGAAAAACTGATTGTAGTGAAAGCAACCTTATTCTAAAGCTGATCACACATTACAATCTTCTCATATCTCATAATATACTTATTACAGTTCAACTAAAAATGTTCTTTTGGATAGAATGGGGGAAGGATTACAACCTCTCCAGGTATTATTGAGTTCTGCGTCTCTGTTGGAGATCTATCCTCCCTTTTTGAGCATTTTTGGAAGTGTATTTCAAGTGTTTTAGAAGCGTATTTCAAGTGTTTTACAGTTTCAGGCGTTTCAGTAACTCTAAACTGGTAACCTGTAAAGGCATTTTAAGCGTTGCCTATGGAGGTTTTTAAGTACCGTAGTTTGTCGCCATTCCACGAGTGTGCAAAATTTTAAAGCGTGACATGTTAGTTATCTAATTACTCGGTGTAACATCATCTTTCATATTATACAAACATATTGGCACATATATTAATATTATTATTTTTTAAATTAATTTACCACTTTAGCCCCGGAGGATTTGGCTGCTCAAAGACCAGGCCCTATTTTGCGATTCAGGACTGTGTGACTTGAAAGGACAATTGCGCGGTCGTGCGACGCTGTACCCAGACCTTTTTTTCCCACAGGGCTTTCTTTTGGTAGTATTTGAACACCCGTGCGATTTTTATTTTTTGCGCTATAAACAAAAAAAGAGCGGCAATTTTGAAAAAATAACAATATTTTTCACATTTTTTATATGAAATTCTCAAAAAAAAATGTAAAAAATCAAAATTTTTTAACATTTTAGGCCAATTTGTTTTCTGCTACATATTTTTGGTATAAAAAAAAAAATCGCAATAAGCGTATTTTGATTGGTTTGCGCAAAAGTTATTGCATTTCCTAACTACGGGAAAGAGTTGTCATTTTTATTGTTTTTTTTTAAACTAGTAATGGCAGCGATCTGCGTTTTTTTTTTTGCGGGACTGCGACATTGCAGCGGACAGATCAGACCCCTTACTGACATTTTTGACACTTTTGGGGGTACCAGTGTGCTATACATATGCACTGTTACTGTAAAAATGACACTGGCAGGGAAGGGGTTAACTTTACTGGTGATCAAGGGGTTAAGTGTGTCCCTAGGGGCGTGATTCTAGCTGTCAGGGGGCGTGGCTTGTGAAGTAATCACAGAGAAATGCGATCCTATACAGCAGGATCACATAGCCTCTGTCATTACTTCAGATGGCTGTGTTTACATCAGCCGTCTGTCCTTCTCTCACTGTTGCGGGAGATCGCGAGTGGCCATCGGAACCGCTGGTCACACGCGCTGGCTCCCCAGCTGACGAGCGGGGGCGGGAGCGCGCCTCCGGCGGTGTGCGATCGCCCCCTAGCTTCTCCCAGGCGAGCCCTGTACATGTACGACGCTTTGCCTGAGAGCGCCAGACTGCCACCATACAACTGCGGCGGGTGGTCGGCAAGCAGTTAAAAACTGGATTTTTGTCTTACCGTAAAATCCTGTCTCCTTTTCTCCCTTTCTTTTCTTATTTGGGTACAGTGTCACACGACTGCGCAATTTTCTGTTAAAGTAACGCAGTGCCGAATCGCAAAAAATGGCCTGGTCATTAAGGGGGCAAATCTGGTTAAATAGAAAAAAATGCCAGGACCGCAGATCCCAGCAACGAACCAGGTCCTTACTCCTGACTAGGCAGAAAAAAACTGAAATCCTAGAGCAGGAAGTGATAGTATACCCTCTGGGACTGCCCCAGGGGCGTAACCAAAAAGGTTTCCGCCCAGTCTTACACCTGGAGAGGGAGAGCATAACCCCAATGGTCTGAAGACTTGAAGCTGTGTCTGTCAGTGAACCAAAGAGAAAAATGTATTTTTTCACGTTTGAAAAACCACTTCACAAAAACTGTGTGACATAAAATATTATCACAATAAAAATCATTTTCACGATATACAATAAATTGGGGAAAATAGTGTTTATTTTTTGTTTTTTTAATTCATTAAAAAGTGTATTTTTTCCCCAAAATATGCGTTTGCAAAACTGCTGCGCAAATACTGTGTGACAAAAAAATTGCAACGATCACCATTTTATTCCCTAGGGTGTCTGCTAAAAAAAAAAAAAAAAAAAAAGTATGTTTGGGGGTTATAAGTAATTTTCTAGCAAAAAATGCTGATTTAAACATGTAAACAAAAAGTGCCAGAAAAAGCCTTTTTTGGTAAGTGGTTAATAAAAGTAATTTACAGATAAAGTAAAAAAAAAAAAAAAAAGAAAAAAAAAAATTAAATGGCTGTTTTAGAATGTTTGCAATGCCAGAATAAATGTCCTGCTTGAAGTCATGCCCAACTGTCACAGGGGCAGATGCCATGAAAGGAAATCTCTATTTCAGAGTGTTGGAAAAAAAAAGAAAAACAGTCCTGCTCTAAGCCCCGCCCACTACACTATGGCAACACATGGTCACATGACCTGCTCTATAAATGCCAGCGCAGTGAGGGCAGAGCCTCTGATGACTCAGGAGGTTGAGGAGTGTGGATGTGTGTTATCTTTATCTGTCAAAAGACGAGCAATTATGGCAAATTCAATGCTGTTATTTTTTATTGTGTTGGCCATGACAACTGGAATGGCCAGAGGATTCCCAATACCATCAACAGGTAAGATTAAATATTAAATAATATCTGTATATCTCGAGGAAGGGCAAGGGACATTAGACTCATTTCACACAGCTAGCTCCCTGGGATAAAAATAGCTATTTGGATGAAAGTGGCAGTTATTTTCTTCTAAGTCCAACAGAATTTGAAAGCAACTGTCACACTACTAAATCAAAGAGCATTTTCTTTGTGTAAAAGCTTTATGAATTGAGTCTAATGGGGCTGCATTACTGAAAGAGTGGAAAAGTGAACATATTCTAATTTATTTACAAGATTTTATATATATATATATATATATATATATATATATATATATATATATATATATATACACACATAAATTTTTTTTTTTTTTTTTAGTTTTTTTTTTTTTTAGTTTTAGCAGAGACCCTAGAGAATAAAATGGTGGTCATAGCAATTTTTTATGTCACAAGGTTTTTGCGCAGCATTTTTTCTTGGAAAAATACAATTTAATTAACAATAATAAAATAAATTATATATATAATATATGCCCCAATTTTTTTTGTAGAATATGAAAGATGTTACACCAAGTAAATCGATACCTAACATATCATGCTTTAAAATTGGGTGCACTAATGGAATGGCGCCAAACTACGGTACCTAAAAATCTCTGTAGGTGATGCTATAAATATTCCTATAGGTTACCAGTTTAGAGTTACAGAGGAGGTCTTGTGCTAGAATTATTGCTCTCGCTCAGACATTTGCGGCAACAGCTCACATGTGTGGTATGAACACCGTTTACATATGTGGGTGTGGCCTACGTGTGTTGTCACCACTGCATGTGAGAATGGGGGCGCTTTAAAAAAGTATTTTTTTTTAATTTTATGACATTTTTTTTAATTTTTGCACTGTCCCTTTAAAAAAATGTTTTATCACTTTTATTTCTATCACAAGGAATGTAAACATCCCTTTGCAATACCAATACAGCATGACAGGTCCTCTTTATGGAGAGATCTGGGGTCTAGGCCTCTCCTCTACCCTTAAAAGCAAAAGATCGATAAAAAATATATTGTTTTGATATTTTGCTTTAATAAAAAAAAAAAAAAAAAAATGGCCTTGTTTACATGTGGCCAGAACTGGGAGTGATGTCATGACGTTGTTCCGGTCCTCCCAGGTCAGTGATAGCGAACCTTGGCACCCCAGATGTGTTGGAACTATATTTCCCATGATGCTCAACAACACGGCAGAGTGCATGAGCACCATGGGAAATGTAGTTCCAAAACATCTGGGGTGCCAAGGATCGTCATCACTGTCCTAGGGTATAGAGATGAGCAGAGGCCATCATTCCTTCGCTCATCTCTATGCCTAGCCCCTGTCAGTACCGGATGGGTTTCCCCGAGCTTCTGATCAGCCAGGTAAGCCCAGGAAAGTGACCACCGGAAAGTGACTGCCGCTCGGGACACTTTTATGAGAAAGTACAGGGCCTGAAGGAAAAAATGGTACCGAGTTATGGCATCTAGCTGCAGCCATAACGTCATTTAATGTCAAAGTATTGATGTATTTTCCCAGTAAGGCGGTCAGCAAGTGGATAGTAGAATCGTTTCCTCCAATCTCTGCCCCCAAGGCTACTTTCACATTACTCTGTTGCAAAAACGTGGTAAAAATGCATATCAAATTTGACTGCATTGGCCTGGTCATTAAGGGGGCAAATCCTTCCGGTCCAGAACTGGTTAAATAGGAAAAAATGCCAGGACCGCAGATCCCAGCAGAGAGCCAGGTCCTTACTCCTGACTAGGCAGAAAAAAACTGAAGTCCTAGAGCAGGAAGTGATGGTATACCCTCTGGGACTGCCCCAGGGGCGTAACCAAAAAGGTTTCCGCCTAGTCTTACACCTAGAGAGGGAGAGCATAACCCCAATGGTCTGAAGACTTGAAGCTGTGTCTGTCAGTGAACGAAAGAGAAAAATGTATTTTTTCGCGTTTGAAAAACCACTGCACAAAAACTGTGTGACATAAAAAATTATCACAATATAAATAATTTTTACGATCTACAAAAAATTGCGGAAAATTGTATTTTTTTTTTAATTTATTAAAAAGTGTATTTTTTCCCCAAAATATGCGTTTGCAAAACTGCTGCGCAAATACTGTGTGACAAAAAAATTGCAACGATCACTATTTTATTCCCTAGGGTCTCTGCTTAAAAAAAAAAAAAAAAAAAAAAAGTATGTTTGAGGGTTATAAGTAATTTTCTAGCAAAAAATGCTGATTTAAACTTGTAAACAAAAAGTGCCAGAAAAAGCCTTTTTTGGTAAGTGGTTAATAAAAGTAATTTGGTTTTACAGACAAAGTAAAAAAAAAAAAAAATTAAATGGCTGTTTTAGAATGTTTGCAATGCCAGAATAAATGTCCTGCTTGAAGTCATGCCCAAATGTCACAGGGGCAGATGCCATGAAAGGAAATCTCTATTTCAGAGTGTTGGGAAAAAAAAAAAAAACAGTCCTGCTCTAAGCCCCGCCCACTTCACTATGGCATCACATGGTCACATGACCTGCTCTATAAATACCAGCGCAGTGAGGGCAGAGCCTCTGATGACTCAGGAGGTTGAGGAGTGTGGATGTGTGTTATCTTTATCTGTCAAAAGACGAGAAATTATGGCAAATTCAATGCTGTTATTTTTTATTGTGTTGGCCATGACAACTGGAATGGCCAGAGGATTCCCAATACCATCAACAGGTAAGATTAAATATTAAATAATGTCTGTAAATCTCGAGGAAGGGGAAAGGCACATTAGACTAATTTCACACAGCTAGCTCCCTGTGATAAAAATAGCTATGTGGTTGAAAGTGGCAGTTATTTTCCAACACGATTTGAAAGCAACTGTCACACGTCTAAATCAAAGAGCATTTTCTTTGTGAAAAATCTTTATGAATTGAATCTAATAGGGCTGCATTACTGAAATAGTAGAATATGTTCACTTTGCCAATTAATTTTCAGCTAGATAATGAAAATGTGCTGACTTTAGTCATCCAAATCCTGTATTTTGTTAATGTTCCTTGCACATAATTGGATATTCTTTACAAAGTGAATCTTCCATTGACTGTAGCTGAGCTCAATAGGCAAAGGATTTTTCTTAAAAAAAAAAAAAAAAAAGACAATTATTTCTGAATTCAAAAATATTTTTAAAATCTTAGTCATCAGGCTTTGTTTTATAAGCCTCAGATC
Organism: Pelophylax lessonae; assembly: GCF_965119305.1. Lineage (NCBI taxonomy): Eukaryota > Metazoa > Chordata > Amphibia > Anura > Ranidae > Pelophylax > Pelophylax lessonae. Next base: position 269,494,710 of record NC_138774.1, on the reverse strand, counting down.
CTGCAGTAGCCGTTGTAAGGCAAATAGAGGCCATAGATGTACACATTTTACTTGAGGCGACATGGGAATTTCAATGTACATTATTACAAATATTATGTTATATAAGTTGTATTTATTAGTGGATGTAATAAGGGAGTTTGGGGTTCCAAATCTAAAACTACCGATTTATTATGAAAATGACCCGAATGATTCTCATATTTTGCTTATTTGTGTTTAAAGAGAAAATAAATGTTGTATCTATAATGAGAATAAATACGCCAGCAGATGCTTAAGTATGAGGTTCTTATTTAATTGTAAAATTGGTTCCTTAGCAACCGTTTGCATGTCCATTAGGATGCCTACAGATAAAACATCATCACTTGTTACAACCAGCTTTGGTATAGTATGAGGGCCCGCCATTAAAGAATGAGCACTTGCTGATCAGACTTCTTCTGACGCTTGTTGGTTACAAGTAAAAAATCTGTATTTTTTGCTTGAAAATTACTTACAAACATTATATGTTTTTTTTTTAGCTGAGTTCCTAGAGAATAAAAATGGCTGTCATTGCAATTTTTTTTGTCACACAGTTTTTGCGCAGCAATTTTTCTTGAAAAAATACACTTTTCTTTTTTTTTGGGGGGGGGGGGGGTGGAATATACCATGTGTATAGTATCTATGGGATAGGAATAGATAGGATAATATAAGGGCTATGATAAGGGGGAAGGAAATGTTATTCCCCTTTTAATTTTTTTGGTTAATTAAGTATTAATGAAGCTTGTTACAATGCCTGTATTGATTGAGATTTGTGATTACACCTAGAAATATTAATAAAATAAAATTTAAAAAAAAAAGAAAAAATACACTTGAAGTTTAAAAAAAAAAAAAAAAAAAAACCATAATATAGTCCCCAATTTTTTTTTTTGTATAATATTAAAAAAGATGTTTCACCAAGTAAATTGATACCTTACATATCATGCTTTAAAATTGTGTGCACTCGTGGAATGGCGCCAAACTACGGTACCTAAAAATCTCCATAGGTGACGCTTAAATAATTCCTATAGGTTACCAGTTTAGAGTCACAGAGGAGGTCTAGTGCTAGAATTATTGCTCTCGCTCAGACATTCATGGCAATACCTCACATGTGTGGTGTGAACATCAATTACATACGTTGGTTTGACCTACGTGTGTGTTCACCACTGTGTGTGAGCACGAGAGGAGGACAGGGGTGCTTTAAAAAAAATTTTTTTTTTTTTATTTTATTAAACTTTTTGAATTTTTGCACTGTCCCTTTAAAAATAATATTTTATCACTTTTATTGCTATCACAAGGAATGTAAACATCCCTTTGCAATACCAATACAGCATGACAGGTCCTCTTTATGGAGAGACCTGGGGTCTAGGCCTTTCCTCTACCCTTAAGAGCCGGTTCACATAGGCGCGACCCGACTTGCCGGGGCGACCTGTGAAGTCGCGGTGCACAGCTCGCACCGCGACCTCGGAGCGGCATGCACAGACTTCATATCATTGAAGTCAATGCAGGTCGCTCCAGGTCGCCCCAAAGTATTACAGGACCCTTTTTCTAAGTCGGAGCGACTTGTGTCGCTCCTATTAGAACGGGTCCTGTGCTAATCTATGGCAGGCGACCCACGGCGACTTGTCAGGCGACCAGGTCGCCTGACAAGTCTCCCCAGTGTGAACCGGCTCTTAAAGCAAAAGACTGATAAAAAAAATATATATTACCGGTATGTTTTGATGTTTTGCTTTACAAAAAAAAAATTATGTAAAAAAAATGGCCTTGTTCACATGTGGCCAGAACTGGAAGTGACGTCATGACGTCGCTCCGGTCCTCTTAGGGTATAGAGATGAGCGGAGGCCATCATTCCTTCGCTCATCTCTATGCCTAGCCCCTGTCAGTGTTGGATGGGTTCCCGGAGCTTCCGATCAGCCAGGTAAGCCCAGAAAAATGACCACTAGAAAGTGACTGCCGCTCGGGCCACTTTTATGAGAAAGTCCGGCGCCGGAGGGAAAAAATTGTATCTAGCTGCAGCCATGACGTCAATTAATGTCAAAGTAATGACGTATTTTCCCAGTAAGGCGGTCAGGAGGTGTATAGTAGAATCGTTTCCTCCAACCTTTGCCCCTTAGACTACTTTCACACTACTCTGTTGCAAAAACGTGCTAAAAATGCATATTATTTTTACTGCATTTCCTGTAAAAAAAGGACATAAAACTCAAAAAACATACCAAAAACGCAACAGTGGGTGCATTTTTGATGCGTTTTCCATTAATTTCTATGGGGAGTTGCATTTTTTGGTGCATTTTATTTTTTTTACCACATCAAACATGCATCAAAAATGCATCTTGCAGGGCTTATAAAAGTCCAACGGATCCGCAACTGACCAGTGTGACGAGTTCCATAGGAACTAGAATGGTCATGCATTTTTCTTCCGCTTTTTTTAATGCAAAAACTGAAGAAAAACTGATTGTAGTGAAAGCAACCTTATTCTAAAGCTGATCACACATTACAATCTTCTCATATTTCATAATATACTTATTACAGTTCAACTAAAAATGTTCTTTTGGATAGAATGGGGGAAGGATTACAACCTCTCCAGGTATTATTGAGTTCTGCGTCTCTGTTGGAGATCTATCCTCCCTTTTTGAGCATTTTTGGAAGTGTATTTCAAGTGTTTTGGAAGCGTATTTCAAGTGTTTTACAGTTTCAGGCGTTTCAGTAACTCTAAACTGGTAACCTGTAAAGGCATTTTAAGCGTTGCCTATGGAGGTTTTTAAGTACCGTAGTTTGTCGCCATTCCACGAGTGTGCAAAATTTTAAAGCGTGACATGTTAGTTATCTAATTACTCGGTGTAACATCATCTTTCATATTATACAAACATATTGGCACATATATTAATATTATTATTTTTTAAATTAATTTACCACTTTAGCCCCGGAGGATTTGGCTGCTCAAAGACCAGGCCCTATTTTGCGATTCAGGACTGCGTGACTTGAAAGGACAATTGCGCGGTCGTGCGACGCTGTACCCAGACCTTTTTTTCCCCACAGGGCTTTCTTTTGGTAGTATTTGAACACCCGTGCGATTTTTATTTTTTGCGCTATAAACAAAAAAAGAGCGGCAATTTTGAAAAAATAACAATATTTTTCACATTTTTTATATGAAATTCTCAAAAAAAAATGTAAAAAATCAAAGTTTTTTAACATTTTAGGCCAATTTGTTTTCTGCTACATATTTTTGGTATAAAAAAAAAAATCGCAATAAGCGTATTTTGATTGGTTTGCGCAAAAGTTATTGCATTTCCTAACTACGGGAAAGAGTTGTCATTTTTATTGTTTTTTTTTAAACTAGTAATGGCAGCGATCTGCGTTTTTTTTTTTGCGGGACTGCGACATTGCAGCGGACAGATCAGACCCCTTACTGACATTTTTGACACTTTTGGGGGTACCAGTGTGCTATACATATGCACTGTTACTGTAAAAATGACACTGGCAGGGAAGGGGTTAACTTTACTGGTGATCAAGGGGTTAAGTGTGTCCCTAGGGGCGTGATTCTAGCTGTCAGGGGGCGTGGCTTGTGAAGTAATCACAGAGAAATGCGATCCTATACAGCAGGATCACATAGCCTCTGTCATTACTTCAGATGACTGTGTTTACATCAGCCGTCTGTCCTTCTCTCACTGTTGCGGGAGATCGCGAGTGGCCATCGGAACCGCTGGTCACACGCGCTGGCTCCCCAGCTGACGAGCGGGGGCGGGAGCGCGCCTCCGGCGGTGTGCGATCGCCCCCTAGCTTCTCCTAGGCGAGCCCTGTACATGTACGACGCTTTGCCTGAGAGCGCCAGACTGCCACCATACAACTGCGGCGGGTGGTCGGCAAGCAGTTAAAAACTGGATTTTTGTCTTACCGTAAAATCCTGTCTCCTTTTCTCCCTTTCTTTTCTTATTTGGGTACAGTGTCACACGACCGCGCAATTTTCTGTTAAACTAACGCAGTGCCGAATCGCAAAAAATGGCCTGGTCATTAAGGGGGCAAATCTGGTTAAATAGAAAAAAATGCTAGGACCGCAGATCCCAGCAACGAACCAGGTCCTGACTCCTGACTAGGCAGAAAAAAACTGAAATCCTAGAGCAGGAAGTGATAGTATACCCTCTGGGACTGCCCCAGGGGCGTAACCAAAAAGGTTTCCGCCCAGTCTTACACCTGGAGAGGGAGAGCATAACCCCAATGGTCTGAAGACTTGAAGCTGTGTCTGTCAGTGAACAAAAGAGAAAAATGTATTTTTTCACGTTTGAAAAACCACTGCACAAAAACTGTGTGACATAAAATATTATCACAATAAAAATCATTTTCACGATATACAATAAATTGGGGAAAATAGTGTTTATTTTTTGTTTTTTTAATTCATTAAAAAGTGTATTTTTTCCCCAAAATATGTGTTTGCAAAACTGCTGCGCAAACACCGTGTGACATAAAAAAATTGCAACGATCACTATTTTATTCCCTAGGGTGTCTGCTAAAAAAAAAAAAAAAAAAAAAGTATGTTTGGGGGTTATAAGTAATTTTCTAGCAAAAAATGCTGATTTAAACATGTAAACAAAAAGTGCCAGAAAAAGCCTTTTTTGGTAAGTGGTTAATAAAAGTAATTTACAGATAAAGTAAAAAAAAAAAAAAATTAAATGGCTGTTTTAGAATGTTTGCAATGCAAGAATAAATGTCCTGCTTGAAGTCATGCCCAACTGTCACAGGGGCAGATGCCATGAAAGGAAATCTCTATTTCAGAGTGTTGGGAAAAAAAAACAAAAACAGTCCTGCTCTAAGCCCCGCCCACTACACTATGGCAACACATGGTCACATGACCTGCTCTATAAATGCCAGTGCAGTGAGGGCAGAGCCTCAGATGACTCAGGAGGTTGAGGAGTGTGGATGTGTGTTATCTTTATCTGTCAAAAGACGAGCAATTATGGCAAATTCAATGCTGTTATTTTTTATTGTGTTGGCCATGACAACTGGAATGGCCAGAGGATTCCCAATACCATCAACAGGTAAGATTAAATATTAAATAATATCTGTATATCTCGAGGAAGGGCAAGGGACATTAGACTCATTTCACACAGCTAGCTCCCTGGGATAAAAATAGCTATTTGGATGAAAGTGGCAGTTATTTTCTTCTAAGTCCAACAGAATTTGAAAGCAACTGTCACACTACTAAATCAAAGAGCATTTTCTTTGTGTAAAAGCTTTATGAATTGAGTCTAATGGGGCTGCATTACTGAAAGAGTAGAATATGTTCACTTTTCCAATTTATTTACAAGATTTTATATATATATATATATATATATATATATATATATATATATATATATATATATATATATATATATATATATATATATATACACATACACACATAAATTTTTTTTTTTTTTTAGTTTTTTTTTTTAGTTTTTTTTAGTTTTAGCAGAGACCCTAGAGAATAAAATGGTGGTCATAGCAATTTTTTATGTCACAAGGTTTTTGCGCAGCATTTTTTCTTGGAAAAATACAATTTAATTAACAATAATAAAATAAATTATATATATATAATATATGCCCCAATTTTTTTTGTAGAATATGAAAGATGTTACACCAAGTAAATCGATACCTAACATATCATGCTTTAAAATTGGGTGCACTAATGGAATGGCGCCAAACTACGGTACCTAAAAATCTCCGTAGGTGATGCTATAAATATTCCTATAGGTTACCAGTTTAGAGTTACAGAGGAGGTCTAGTGCTAGAATTATTGCTCTCGCTCAGACATTTGCGGCAACAGCTCACATGTGTGGTATGAACACCGTTTACATATGTGGGTGTGGCCTACGTGTGTTGTCACCACTGCATGTGAGAATGGGGGCGCTTTAAAAAAGTATTTTTTTTTAATTTTATGATGAAACGAAATTATGCAGCGCTAGCTCAAATAAAGTGTTAAGTATTGTGATATAAATACAATAATCAATATTTTATAAAGTGCACACTGTATGATTAAATATAAAAAAGTGCTAAGTGCTTATAAATATCTAAGCAGTAACAAATAAATATATATAATAGTGTACAATAAACAAATAGGTGATTAGAAATAGTCAAAATAAATATTCAGTGCTTGAAAAGAGTCCTTATAGTGATCCAATTAAGGTGCCAAGGTGCCAAATAATTAAGGTGCTTGCAGAGTGATATGGTGCCCCTCAAGGTTCCCCACTCACCAGATTGCAGATAATCATAGACCTTCAAAATTATTGCACATTGCCCGGGATCTTTACAGGACCAGAACTTCTCCTATGTAGCCTTGGAACTTTTTGGGTCAGCTTCCGCTTCCACCTACTGCTGCCAACTTCCTCACCTTGTTGTATCACTGCCGCATCACCAGCCGTCCCATTAAAGTGAATTGGACTGTCGGCGGGTCAGAGGAGGAGCCGCGGAGCGATCACAGCACACACAGCTACCAAAATCACAGATCCCCGAGGATCCACTGGTTGAAAAAATGCCAGGACCGCAGATCCCAGCAGCGAGCCAGGTCCTTACTCCTGACTAGGCAGAAAAAAACTGAAGTCCTAGAGCAAGAAGTGATGGTATACCCTCTGGGACTGCCCCAGGGGCATAACCAAAAAGGTTTCCGCCTAGTCTTACACCTAGAGAGGGAGAGCATAAGCCCAATGGTTTGAAGACTTGAAGCTGTGTCTGTCAGTGAACGAAAGAGAAAAATGTATTTTTTCGCGTTTGAAAAACCACTGCACAAAAACTGTGTGACATAAAAAATTATCACAATATAAATAATTTTTACGATCTACAAAAAATTGCGGAAAATTGTATTTTTTTTTTAATTTATTAAAAAGTTTATTTTTTCCCCAAAATATGCGTTTGCAAAACTGCTGCGCAAATACTGTGTGCCAAAAAAATTGCAACGATCACTACTTTATTCCCTAGGGTGTCTGCTTAAAAAAAAAAAAAAAAAGTATGTTTGAGGGTTATAAGTAATTTTCTAGCAAAAAATGCTGATTTAAACTTGTAAACAAAAAGTGCCAGAAAAAGCCTTTTTTGGTAAGTGGTTAATAAAAGTAATTTGGTTTTACAGACAAAGTAAAAAAAAAAAAAAAACTTAAATGGCTGTTTTAGAACGTTTGCAATGCCAGAATAAATGTCCTGCTTGAAGTCATGCCCAACTGTCACAGGGGCAGATGCCATGAAAGGAAATCTCTATTTCACAGTGTTGGAAAAAAAAAAAAACAGTCCTGCTCTAAGCCCCGCCCACTTCACTATGGCATCACATGGTCACATGACCTGCTCTATAAATGCCAGCGCAGTGAGGGCAGAGCCTCTGATGACTCAGGAGGTTGAGGAGTGTGGATGTGTGTTATCTTTATCTGTCAAAAGACGAGCAATTATGGCAAATTCAATGCTGTTATTTTTTATTGTGTTGGCCATGACAACTGGAATGGCCAGAGGATTCCCAATACCATCAACAGGTAAGATTAAATATTAAATAATGTCTGTAAATCTCGAGGAAGGGGAAAGGCACATTAGACTAATTTCACACAGCTAGCTCCCTGGGATAAAAATAGCTATGTGGTTGAAAGTGGCAGTTATTTTCCAACACGATTTGAAAGCAACTGTCACACGTCTAAATCAAAGAGCATTTTCTTTGTGAAAAATCTTTATGAATTGAATCTAATAGGGCTGTATTACTGAAATAGTAGAATATGTTCACTTTGCCAATTAATTTTCAGCTAGATAATGAAAATGTGCTGACTTTAGTCATCCAAATCCTGTATTTTGTTAATGTTCCTTGCACATGATTGGATATTCTTTACAAAGTGAATCTTCCATTGACTGTAGCTGAGCTCAATAGGCAAAGGATTTTTCTTAAAAAAAAAAAAAAAAAAAAAAAGAATTATTTCTGAATTCAAAAATATTTTTAAAATCTTAGTCATCAGGCTTTGTTTTATAAGCCTCAGATCCTGCAGTAGCCGTTGTAAGGCAAATAGAGGCCATAGATGTACACATTTTACTTGAGGCGACATGGGAATTTCAATGTACATTATTACAAATATTATGTTATATAAGTTGTATTTATTAGTGGATGTAATAAGGGAGTTTGGGGTTCCAAATCTAAAACTACCGATTTATTATGAAAATGACCCGAATGATTCTCATATTTTGCTTATTTGTGTTTAAAGAGAAAATAAATGTTGTATCTCCAATGGGAACAAATACGCCAGCGGATGCTGATGGGAAGTATGAGGTTCTTATTTAATTGTAAAATTGGTTCCTTAGCAATCGTTTGCATGTCCATTAGGATGCCTACAGATAAAACAACATCATCTGTTACAACCTGACTTTAAAATATACCAGCTTTGTTATATTATGAGGGCCCGCCATTAAAGAATAGGCACTTGCTGATCAGACTTTTTCTGACGCTTGTTGGTTACAAGTAAAATATCTGTATTTTTTGCTAGAAAACTACTTACAAACATTATATGTTTTTTTTTTTTTTAGCAGAGTTCCTAGAGAATAAAATGGCTGTCATTGCAATTTTTTATGACACACAATTTTTGCGCAGCAATTTTTCTTGAAAAAATACACTTTTTTGGGGGGGGGGGGGGGGTGGAATATACCATGTGTATAATATCCATGGGATAGGAATAGATAAGATAATATAAGAGCTATAATAAGGGGGAAGGATATGTCATTCCCCTTTTCATTTTTTTGGTTAATTATGTATTAATGAAGCTTGTTACAGTGCCTGTATTGATTAAGATTTGTGATTACACATGGAAATATTAATAAAATAAAATTAGAAAAAAAAGAAAATATACACTTTAAGTTAAAAAAAAAATAAAAATAAAAATAAACAAACATAATATAATCCCCAATTTTTTTGTATAATATGAAAGATGTTACACCAAGTAAATCGATACCTTACATATCATGCTTTAAAATTGCGTGCACTCGTGGAATGGCGCCAAATTACGGTACCTAAAAATCTCCGTAGGTGACGCTTAAATATTTCCTATAGGTTACCAGTTTAGAGTTACAGAGGAGGTCTAGTGTTAGAATTATTGCTCTCGCTCAGACATTTGCGGCAATACCTTACATGGGTGGTGTGAACATCGTTTACATATGTTGGTGTGACCTACGTGTGTGTTCACCACTGCGTGCGAGCACGAGAGGACAGGGGTGCTTTAAAATTTATTTTTTTAAATTTAATTTATTAAACTTTTTTAATTTTTGCCCCTTTAAAAAAAAAAGTTTTATAATTTTTATTGCTATCACAAGGAATGTAAACATCCCTTTGCAATACCAATAGAGTATGACAGGTCCTCTTTATGGAGAGATCTGGGGTCTAGGCCTCTCCTCTACCCTTTAACCGCTTGCCGACCGCCGCAAGTACATATACTGCGGCGGTCAGCCCCGTGCAGGCAAAGTGACGTACTGGTACGTCACTCGCCTGTGAGCCAATAGGGGGCGAGCGCGTGGCGCCGGAGGCGCGCTCCCGCCCCCGCTCGTTCACGGACACCTCCGGACGAGTGACCGGCGGACCCGATGTTCGCCGGTCACTCGCGATCGTCCGTTACCGTTACAGAGGGAGAAAGGCAGGCGGATAATGTAAACAAAGCCGCCTGTCATTCTTCCCTGTGTAACAGCAGAGATTATACGGTCCTGCTATGCAGGATCGTATTTCTTTGCAGTTACACACACAGCCACATCCAATCACAGTAAGAAGCACGCCCCTAGGGACACACTTAACCCCTCCTTCTCAAATAAAGTTAACCCCTTCCCTGCCAGTGTCATTTTTACAGTAACAGTGCATACGTATAGCACTGATTACTGCAGTAATGTCACTGGTACCCCTAAAAGTGTCAAAAATGTCAGTCAAAGGTCCGATCTGTCCGCCGCAATGTCGCAACCCCGCAAAAAAAAAAAAACAATTGCAGATAGCCGCCATTACTCGTTAAAAAAGAAAAACAACAAAAATGACAAAAATCTTTCCCTTAGTTAGTAAACGCAATAACTTTTGCGCAAACCAATCAAAATACGCTTATTGCGATTTTTTTTTACCAAACATATGTAGCAGAAAACAAATTGGCCAAAAATGTTAAAAAATTTTGATTTTTACATTTTTTTGGGGGGAATTTCATATAAAAAATTGTGAAAAATATTGTTATTTTTGCAAAATTGACGCTCTTTTTTTGTTTATAGCGCATGATCAAAAAAATTGCACAGGTGATCAAATACCACCAAAAGAAAGCTCTGTTTGTGGGAAAAAAAGGACGTCAAATTCGTTTAGGTACAGCGACGCGCAATTGTCTTTTAAAGTCACACAGTGCCGAATCACAAAATAGGGCCTGGTCAGGAAGGGGGGAAAATCTTCCAGGGCTTAAGTGATTAAAGCAAAAGATCGATAAAAAAAATATATATTTTTGATGTTTTGCTTTAAAACACTTTTTAAAAATGGCCTTGTTTACATGTGGCCAGAACTGGGAGTGACATCATGACGTTATTCCGGTTCTCCTAGGGCAGTGATAGCGAACCTTGGCACCCCAGATGTTTTGGAACTAAATTTCCCATGATGTCCAACAACACTGCAGAGTGCATGAGCACCATGGGAAATGTAGTTCCAAAACATCTGGGGTGCCAAGGATCGTCATCACTGTCCTAAGGTATAGAGATGAGCGGAGGCCATCATTCCTTCGCTCATCTCTATGCCTAGCCCCTGTCCATGCCAGATGGGTTCCCGGAGATTCCGATCAGCCAGGTAAGCCAAGGAAAGTGACCACCGGAAAGTAACTGCCGCTCGGGACACTTTTATGAAAAAGTCCAGGGCCTGAAGGAAAAAATGGTACCGGGTTATGGCATCTAGCTGCAGCCATAACGTCATTTAATGTCAAAGTATTGATGTATTTTCCCAGTAAGGCGGTCAGCAAGTGGATAGTAGAATCGTTTCCTCCAATCTCTGCCCCCAAGGCTACTTTCACACTACTCTGTTGCAAAAACGTGGTAAAAATCCATATCAAATTTGACTGCATTGGCCTGGTCATTAAGGGGGCAAATCCTTCCGGTCCAGAACTGGTTAAATAGGAAAAAATGCCAGGACCGCAGATCCCAGCAGAGAGCCAGGTCCTGACTCCTGACTAGACAGAAAAAAACTGAAGTCCTAGAGTAGGAAGTGATGGTAAACCCTCTGGGACTGCCCCAGGGGCGTAACCAAAAAGGTTTCCGCCTAGTCTTACACCTAGAGAGGGAGAGCATAACCCCAATGGTCTGAAGACTTGAAGCTGTGTCTGTCAGTGAACAAAAGAGAAATGTATTTTTTCACGTTTGAAAAACCACTTCACAAAAACTGTGTGACATAAAACATCACAATATAAATAATTTTCACGATATACAATAAATTGGGGAAAATAGTGTTTATTTTTTGTTTTTTAAATTCATTAAAAAGTGTATTTTTTCCCCAAAATATGCGTTTGCAAAACTGCTGCGCAAATACTGTGTGACAAAAAAATTGCAACGATCACTATTTTATTCCCTAGGGTGTCTGCTAAAAAAAAAAAAAAAAAAAAAAAAAAAGTATGTTTGGGGGTTATAAGTAATTTTGTAGCAAAAAATGCTGATTTAAACATGTAAACAAAAAGTGCCAGAAAAAGCCTTTTTTGGTAAGTGGTTATAAAAGTAATTCGGTTTTACAGATAAAGTAAAAAAAAAAAAAAAAAAAAAATGGCTGTTTTAGAATGTTTGCAATGCCAGAATAAATGTCCTGCTTGAAGTCATGCCCAACTGTCACAGGCGCAGCTGCCATGAAAGGAAATCTCTATTTCAGAGTGTTGGGAAAAAAAAAAAAACAGTCCTGCTCTAAGCCCCGCCCACTACACTATGGCAACACATGGTCACATGACCTGCTCTATAAATGCCAGTGCAGTGAGGGCAGAGCCTCAGATGACTCAGGAGGTTGAGGAGTGTGGATGTGTGTTATCTTTATCTGTCAAAAGACGAGCAATTATGGCAAATTCAATGCTGTTATTTTTTATTGTGTTGGCCATGACAACTGGAATGGCCAGAGGATTCCCAATACCATCAACAGGTAAGATTAAATATTAAATAATATCTGTATATCTCGAGGAAGGGGAAGGCACATTAGACTAATTTCACACAGCTAGCTCCCTGGGATAAAAATAGCTATTTGGATGAAAGTGGCAGTTATTTTCTTCTAAGTCCAACAGAATTTGAAAGCAACTGTCACACTACTAAATCAAAGAGCATTTTCTTTGTGTAAAAGCTTTATGAATTGAGTCTAATAGGGCTGCATTACTGAAAGAGTGGAAAAGTGAACATATTCTAATTTATTTACAAGATTATATATATATATATATATATATATATATATATATATATATATATATATATACACATAAATTTTTTTTTTTTGTTAGTTTTTTTTTTTTTTAGTTTTAGCAGAGACCCTAGAGAATAAAATGGTGGTCATAGCAATTTTTTATGTCACAAGGTTTTTGCGCAGCATTTTTTCTTGGAAAAATACAATTTAATTAACAATAATAAAATAAATTATATACATAATATATGCCCCAATTTTTTTTGTAGAATATGAAAGATGTTACACCAAGTAAATCGATACCTAACATATCATGCTTTAAAATTGGGTGCACTAATGGAATGGCGCCAAACTACGGTACCTAAAAATCTCCGTAGGTGATGCTATAAATATTCCTATAGGTTACCAGTTTAGAGTTACAGAGGAGGTCTAGTGCTAGAATTATTGCTCTCGCTCAGACATTTGCGGCAACAGCTCACATGTGTGGTATGAACACCGTTTACATATGTGGGTGTGGCCTACGTGTGTTGTCACCACTGCATGTGAGAATGGGGGCGCTTTAAAAAAGTATTTTTTAATTTTATGATGAAACGAAATTATGCAGCGCTAGCTCAAATAAAGTGTTAAGTATTGTGATATAAATACAATAATCAATATTTTATAAAGTGCACACTGTATGATTAAATATAAAAAAGTGCTAAGTGCTTATAAATATCTAAGCAGTAACAAATAAATATATATAATAGTGTACAATAAACAAATAGGTGATTAGAAATAGTCAAAATAAATATTCAGTGCTTGAAAAGAGTCCTTATAGTGATCCAATTAAGGTGCCAAGGTGCCAAATAATTAAGGTGCTTGCAGAGTGATATGGTGCCCCTCAAGGTTCCCCACTCACCAGATTGCAGATAATCATAGACCTTCAAAATTATTGCACATTGCCCGGGATCTTTACAGGACCAGAACTTCTCCTATGTAGCCTTGGAACTTTTTGGGTCAGCTTCCGCTTCCACCTACTGCTGCCAACTTCCTCACCTTGTTGTATCACTGCCGCATCACCAGCCGTCCCATTGAAGTGAATTGGACTGTCGGCGGGTCAGAGGAGGAGCCGCGGAGCGATCACAGCACACACAGCTACCAAAATCACAGATCCCCGAGGATCCACTGGTTGAAAAAATGCCAGGACCGCAGATCCCAGCAGCGAGCCAGGTCCTTACTCCTGACTAGGCAGAAAAAAACTGAAGTCCTAGAGCAAGAAGTGATGGTATACCCTCTGGGACTGCCCCAGGGGCATAACCAAAAAGGTTTCCGCCTAGTCTTACACCTAGAGAGGGAGAGCATAAGCCCAATGGTTTGAAGACTTGAAGCTGTGTCTGTCAGTGAACGAAAGAGAAAAATGTATTTTTTCGCGTTTGAAAAACCACTGCACAAAAACTGTGTGACATAAAAAATTATCACAATATAAATAATTTTTACGATCTACAAAAAATTGCGGAAAATTGTATTTTTTTTTTAATTTATTAAAAAGTGTATTTTTTCCCCAAAATATGCGTTTGCAAAACTGCTGCGCAAATACTGTGTGACAAAAAAATTGCAACGATCACTACTTTATTCCCTAGGGTGTCTGCTTAAAAAAAAAAAAAAAAAGTATGTTTGAGGGTTATAAGTAATTTTCTAGCAAAAAATGCTGATTTAAACTTGTAAACAAAAAGTGCCAGAAAAAGCCTTTTTTGGTAAGTGGTTAATAAAAGTAATTTGGTTTTACAGACAAAGTAAAAAAAAAAAAAAAACTTAAATGGCTGTTTTAGAACGTTTGCAATGCCAGAATAAATGTCCTGCTTGAAGTCATGCCCAAATGTCACAGGGGCAGATGCCATGAAAGGAAATCTCTATTTCAGAGTGTTGGAAAAAAAAAAAAACAGTCCTGCTCTAAGCCCCGCCCACTTAACTATGGCATCACATGGTCACATGACCTGCTCTATAAATGCCAGCGCAGTGAGGGCAGAGCCTCTGATGACTCAGGAGGTTGAGGAGTGTGGATGTGTGTTATCTTTATCTGTCAAAAGACGAGCAATTATGGCAAATTCAATGCTGTTATTTTTTATTGTGTTGGCCATGACAACTGGAATGGCCAGAGGATTCCCAATACCATCAACAGGTAAGATTAAATATTAAATAATGTCTGTAAATCTCGAGGAAGGGGAAAGGCACATTAGACTAATTTCACACAGCTAGCTCCCTGGGATAAAAATAGCTATGTGGTTGAAAGTGGCAGTTATTTTCCAACACGATTTGAAAGCAACTGTCACACGTCTAAATCAAAGAGCATTTTCTTTGTGAAAAATCTTTATGAATTGAATCTAATAGGGCTGTATTACTGAAATAGTAGAATATGTTCACTTTGCCAATTAATTTTCAGCTAGATAATGAAAATGTGCTGACTTTAGTCATCCAAATCCTGTATTTTGTTAATGTTCCTTGCACATGATTGGATATTCTTTACAAAGTGAATCTTCCATTGACTGTAGCTGAGCTCAATAGGCAAAGGATTTTTCTTAAAAAAAAAAAAAAAAAAAAAAAAAGAATTATTTCTGAATTCAAAAATATTTTTAAAATCTTAGTCATCAGGCTTTGTTTCATAAGCCTCAGATCCTGCAGTAGCCGTTGTAAGGCAAATAGAGGCCATAGATGTACACATTTTACTTGAGGCGACATGGGAATTTCAATGTACATTATTACAAATATTATGTTATATAAGTTGTATTTATTAGTGGATGTAATAAGGGAGTTTGGGGTTCCAAATCTAAAACTACCGATTTATTATGAAAATGACCCGAATGATTCTCATATTTTGCTTATTTGTGTTTAAAGAGAAAATAAATGTTGTATCTCCAATGGGAACAAATACGCCAGCGGATGCTGATGGGAAGTATGAGGTTCTTATTTAATTGTAAAATTGGTTCCTTAGCAATCGTTTGCATGTCCATTAGGATGCCTACAGATAAAACAACATCATCTGTTACAACCTGACTTTAAAATATACCAGCTTTGTTATATTATGAGGGCCCGCCATTAAAGAATAGGCACTTGCTGATCAGACTTTTTCTGACGCTTGTTGGTTACAAGTAAAATATCTGTATTTTTTGCTAGAAAACTACTTACAAACATTATATGTTTTTTTTTTTTTTTAGCAGAGTTCCTAGAGAATAAAATGGCTGTCATTGCAATTTTTTATGACACACAATTTTTGCGCAGCAATTTTTCTTGAAAAAATACACTTTTTTGGGGGGGGGGGGGGGTGGAATATACCATGTGTATAATATCCATGGGATAGGAATAGATAAGATAATATAAGAGCTATAATAAGGGGGAAGGATATGTCATTCCCCTTTTCATTTTTTTGGTTAATTATGTATTAATGAAGCTTGTTACAGTGCCTGTATTGATTAAGATTTGTGATTACACATGGAAATATTAATAAAATAAAATTAGAAAAAAAAGAAAATATACACTTTAAGTTAAAAAAAAAATAAAAATAAAAATAAACAAACATAATATAATCCCCAATTTTTTTGTATAATATGAAAGATGTTACACCAAGTAAATCGATACCTTACATATCATGCTTTAAAATTGCGTGCACTCGTGGAATGGCGCCAAATTACGGTACCTAAAAATCTCCGTAGGTGACGCTTAAATATTTCCTATAGGTTACCAGTTTAGAGTTACAGAGGAGGTCTAGTGTTAGAATTATTGCTCTCGCTCAGACATTTGCGGCAATACCTTACATGGGTGGTGTGAACATCGTTTACATATGTTGGTGTGACCTACGTGTGTGTTCACCACTGCGTGCGAGCACGAGAGGACAGGGGTGCTTTAAAATTTATTTTTTTAAATTTAATTTATTAAACTTTTTTAATTTTTGCCCCTTTAAAAAAAAAAGTTTTATAATTTTTATTGCTATCACAAGGAATGTAAACATCCCTTTGCAATACCAATAGAGTATGACAGGTCCTCTTTATGGAGAGATCTGGGGTCTAGGCCTCTCCTCTACCCTTTAACCGCTTGCCGACCGCCGCAAGTACATATACTGCGGCGGTCAGCCCCGTGCAGGCAAAGTGACGTACTGGTACGTCACTCGCCTGTGAGCCAATAGGGGGCGAGCGCGTGGCGCCGGAGGCGCGCTCCCGCCCCCGCTCGTTCACGGACACCTCCGGACGAGTGACCGGCGGACCCGATGTTCGCCGGTCACTCGCGATCGTCCGTTACCGTTACAGAGGGAGAAAGGCAGGCGGATAATGTAAACAAAGCCGCCTGTCATTCTTCCCTGTGTAACAGCAGAGATTATACGGTCCTGCTATGCAGGATCGTATTTCTTTGCAGTTACACACACAGCCACATCCAATCACAGTAAGAAGCACGCCCCTAGGGACACACTTAACCCCTCCTTCTCAAATAAAGTTAACCCCTTCCCTGCCAGTGTCATTTTTACAGTAACAGTGCATACGTATAGCACTGATTACTGCAGTAATGTCACTGGTACCCCTAAAAGTGTCAAAAATGTCAGTCAAAGGTCCGATCTGTCCGCCGCAATGTCGCAACCCCGCAAAAAAAAAAAAACAATTGCAGATAGCCGCCATTACTCGTTAAAAAAGAAAAACAACAAAAATGACAAAAATCTTTCCCTTAGTTAGTAAACGCAATAACTTTTGCGCAAACCAATCAAAATACGCTTATTGCGATTTTTTTTTACCAAACATATGTAGCAGAAAACAAATTGGCCAAAAATGTTAAAAAATTTTGATTTTTACATTTTTTTGGGGGGAATTTCATATAAAAAATTGTGAAAAATATTGTTATTTTTGCAAAATTGACGCTCTTTTTTTGTTTATAGCGCATGATCAAAAAAATTGCACAGGTGATCAAATACCACCAAAAGAAAGCTCTGTTTGTGGGAAAAAAAGGACGTCAAATTCGTTTAGGTACAGCGACGCGCAATTGTCTTTTAAAGTCACACAGTGCCGAATCACAAAATAGGGCCTGGTCAGGAAGGGGGGAAAATCTTCCAGGGCTTAAGTGATTAAAGCAAAAGATCGATAAAAAAAATATATATTTTTGATGTTTTGCTTTAAAACACTTTTTAAAAATGGCCTTGTTTACATGTGGCCAGAACTGGGAGTGACATCATGACGTTATTCCGGTTCTCCTAGGGCAGTGATAGCGAACCTTGGCACCCCAGATGTTTTGGAACTAAATTTCCCATGATGTCCAACAACACTGCAGAGTGCATGAGCACCATGGGAAATGTAGTTCCAAAACATCTGGGGTGCCAAGGATCGTCATCACTGTCCTAAGGTATAGAGATGAGCGGAGGCCATCATTCCTTCACTCATCTCTATGCCTAGCCCCTGTCCATGCCAGATGGGTTCCCGGAGCTTCCGATCAGCCAGGTAAGCCAAGGAAAGTGACCACCGGAAAGTAACTGCCGCTCGGGACACTTTTATGAGAAAGTCCAGGGCCTGAAGGAAAAAATGGTACCGGGTTATGGCATCTAGCTGCAGCCATAACGTCATTTAATGTCAAAGTATTGATGTATTTTCCCAGTAAGGCAGTCAGCAAGTGGATAGTAGGATCGTTTCCTCCAATCTCTGCCCCCAAGGCTACTTTCACACTACTCTGTTGCAAAAACGTGGTAAAAATGCATATCAAATTTGACTGCATTGGCCTGGTCATTAAGGGGGCAAATCCTTCTGGTCCAGAACTGGTTAAATAGGAAAAAATGCCAGGACCGCAGATCCCAGCAGAGAGCCAGGTCCTGACTCCTGACTAGACAGAAAAAAACTGAAGTCCTAGAGTAGGAAGTGATGGTAAACCCTCTGGGACTGCCCCAGGGGCGTAACCAAAAAGGTTTCCGCCTAGTCTTACACCTGGAGAGGGAGAGCATAACCCCAATGGTCTGAAAACTGGAAGCTGTGTCTGTCAGTGAACAAAAGAGAAATGTATTTTTTCACGTATGAAAAACCACTTCACAAAAACTGTGTGACATAAAACATCACAATATAAATAATTTTCACGATATACAATAAATTGGGGAAAATAGTGTTTATTTTTTGTTTTTTAAATTCATTAAAAAGTGTATTTTTTCCCCAAAATATGCGTTTGCAAAACTGCTGCGCAAATACTGTGTGACAAAAAAATTGCAACGATCACTATTTTATTCCCTAGGGTGTCTGCTAAAAAAAAAAAAAAAAAAAAAAAAAAAAAAAGTATGTTTGGGGGTTATAAGTAATTTTGTAGCAAAAAATGCTGATTTAAACATGTAAACAAAAACTGCCAGAAAAAAAGTATTTTTTGGTAAGTGGTTATAAAAGTAATTCGGTTTTACAGATAAAGTAAAAAAAAAAACAAAAAAAAAAAAATGGCTGTTTTAGAATGTTTGCAATACAAGAATAAATGTCCTGCTTGAAGTCATGCCCAACTGTCACAGGCGCAGCTGCCATGAAAGGAAATCTCTATTTCAGAGTGTTGGGAAAAAAAAAAAAAACAGTCCTGCTCTAAGCCCCGCCCACTACACTATGGCAACACATGGTCACATGACCTGCTCTATAAATGCCAGTGCAGTGAGGGCAGAGCCTCTGATGACTCAGGAGGTTGAGGAGTGTGGATGTGTGTTATCTTTATCTGTCAAAAGACGAGCAATTATGGCAAATTCAATGCTGTTATTTTTTATTGTGTTGGCCATGACAACTGGAATGGCCAGAGGATTCCCAATACCATCAACAGGTAAGATTAAATTTTAAATAATATCTGTATATCTCGAGGAAGGGGAAGGCACATTAGACTCATTTCACACAGCTAGCTCCCTGGGATAAAAATAGCTATTTGGATGAAAGTGGCAGTTATTTTCTTCTAAGTCCAACAGAATTTGAAAGCAACTGTCACACTACTAAATCAAAGAGCATTTTCTTTGTGTAAAAGCTTTATGAATTGAGTCTAATAGGGCTGCATTACTGAAAGAGTGGAAAAGTGAACATATTCTAATTTATTTACAAGATTTTATATATATATATATATATATATATATATATATATATATATATATATATATATATATATATATATATATATATATATATATATATATATATATATATATATATATACACATACATTTTTTTTTTTTTTTAGTTTTTTTTTTTTTTAGTTTTAGCAGAGACCCTAGAGAATAAAATGGTGGTCATAGCAATTTTTTATGTCACAAGGTTTTTGCGCAGCATTTTTTCTTGGAAAAATACAATTTAATTAACAATAATAAAATAAATTATATATATAATATATGCCCCAATTTTTTTGGTAGAATATGAAAGATGTTACACCAAGTAAATCGATACCTAACATATCATGCTTTAAAATTGGGTGCACTAATGGAATGGCGCCAAACTACGGTACCTAAAAATCTCCGTAGGTGATGCTATAAATATTCCTATAGGTTACCAGTTTAGAGTTACAGAGGAGGTCTAGTGCTAGAATTATTGCTCTCGCTCAGACATTTGTGGCAACAGCTCACATGTGTGGTATGAACATCGTTTACATATGTGGGTGTGGCCTACGTGTGTTGTCACCACTGCATGTGAGAATGGGGGCGCTTTAAAAAAGTATTTTTTTTTAATTTTATGACATTTTTTTTAATTTTTGCACTGTCCCTTTAAAAAAATGTTTTATCACTTTTATTTCTATCACAAGGAATGTAAACATCCCTTTGCAATACCAATACAGCATGACAGGTCCTCTTTATGGAGAGATCTGGGGTCTAGGCCTCTCCTCTACCCTTAAAAGCAAAAGATCGATAAAAAATATATTATTTTGATATTTTGCTTTAATAAAAAAAAAAAAAAAAAAAAAATGGCCTTGTTTACATGTGGCCAGAACTGGGAGTGATGTCATGACGTTGTTCCGGTCCTCCCAGGTCAGTGATAGCGAACCTTGGCACCCCAGATGTGTTGGAACTATATTTCCCATGATGCTCAACAACACGGCAGAGTGCATGAGCACCATGGGAAATGTAGTTCCAAAACATCTGGGGTGCCAAGGATCGTCATCACTGTCCTAGGGTATAGAGATGAGCGGAGGCCATCATTCCTTCGCTCATCTCTATGCCTAGCCCCTGTCAGTACCGGATGGGTTTCCCCGAGCTTCTGATCAGCCAGGTAAGCCCAGGAAAGTGACCACCGGAAAGTAACTGCCGCTCGGGACACTTTTATGAGAAAGTCCAGGGCCTGAAGGAAAAAATGGTACCAAGTTATGGCATCTTGCTGCAGCCATAACGTCATTTAATGTCAAAGTATTGATGTATTTTCCCAGTAAGGCGGTCAGCAAGTGGATAGTAGAATCGTTTCCTCCAATCTCTGCCCCCAATGCTACTTTCACATTACTCTGTTGCAAAAACGTGGTAAAAATGCATATCAAATTTGACTGCATTGGCCTGGTCATTAAGGGGGCAAATCCTTCCGGTCCAGAACTTGTTAAATAGGAAAAAATGCCAGGACCGCAGATCCCAGCAGAGAGCCAGGTCCTGACTCCTGACTAGGCAGAAAAAAACTGAAGTCCTAGAGCAGGAAGTGATGGTATACCCTCTGGGACTGCCCCAGGGGCGTAACCAAAAAGGTTTCCGCCTAGTCTTACACCTAGAGAGGGAGAGCATAAGCCCAATGGTTTGAAGACTGGAAGCTGTGTCTGTCAGTGAACGAAAGAGAAAAATGTATTTTTTCGCGTTTGAAAAACCACTGCACAAAAACTGTGTGACATAAAAAATTATCAAAATATAAATAATTTTCACGATCTACAAAAAATTGGGGAAAATAGTGTTTTTTTTTTTTAATTCATTAAAAAGTGTATTTTTTCCCCAAAATATGTGTTTGCAAAACTGCTGCGCAAATACTGTGTGACATAAAAAAATTGCAACGATCACCATTTTATTCCCTAGGGTCTCTGCTAGAAAAAAAAAAGAAAAAGTATGTTTGGGGATTTTAAGTAAATTTTCTAGCAAAAAATGCTGATTAAAACTTGTAAACAAAAAGTGTCAGAAAAGCCTGTTTGGTAAGTGGTTAATAAAAGTAATTAGGTTTTACAGATAAAGTAAAAAAAAAAAAAAAAAAAATGTCTGTTTTAGAATGTTTGCAATGCAACAATAAAAGTCCTGCTTGAAGTCATGCCCAACTGTCACAGGGGCAGCTGCCATAAAAGGAAATCTCTATTTCAGAGTGTTGGGGAAAAAAAAACCAGTCCTGCTGTAAGCCCCGCCCACTACACTGTGGCATCACATGGTCACATGACCTGCTCTATAAATGCCAGCGCAGTAAGGACAGAGCCTCAGATGACTCAGGAGGTTGAGGAGTGTGGATGTGTGTTATCTTTATCTGTCAAAAGACGAGCAATTATGGCAAATTCAATGCTGTTATTTTTTATTGTGTTGGCCATGACAACTGGAATGGCCAGAGGATTCCCAATACCATCAACAGGTAAGATTAAATATTAAATAATGTCTGTAAATCTCGAGGAAGGGGAAAGGCACATTAGACTAATTTCACACAGCTAGCTCCCTGGGATAAAAATAGCTATGTGGTTGAAAGTGGCAGTTATTTTCCAACACGATTTGAAAGCAACTGTCACACGTCTAAATCAAAGAGCATTTTCTTTGTGAAAAATCTTTATGAATTGATTCTAATAGGGCTGCATTACTGAAATAGTAGAATATGTTCACTTTGCCAATTTATTTTCAGCTAGATAACTGAATGACACGAAAATGTGCTGACTTTAGTCATCCAAATCCTGTATTTTGTTAATTTTTCTTGCACATGATTGGATATTCTTTGCAAAGTGAATTTTTCATTAGCTGTAGTTGAGCTCAAAAAGGGTTTTTCTTCTTCAAAAAAAAGTGACAATTATTTCTGAATTCAAAAATATTTTTAAAATCACAGTCATCAGGTTTTGTTTTATAAGCCTCAGATCCTGCAGTAGCCGTTGTAAGGCAAATAGAGGCCATAGATGTACACATTTTACTTGAGGTGACATGGGAATTTCAATGTACATTATTACAAATATTATGTTATATAAATTGTATTTATTAGTGGATGTAATAAGAGTGTTTGAGGTTCTAAATCTAAAACTACCGATTTATTATGAAAATGACCCGAATGATTCTCATATTTTGTTTATTTGTGTTTACAGAGAAAACAAATGTTGTATCTCCAATGGGAACAAATATGCCAGCGGATGCTGATGGTAAGTATGAGCTTCTTATTTCATCATAGAATAATTGTAAAATTTATTCCTTAGCAATCGTTTGCATATCCATTAGGATGCCTACAGATAAAGCATCATCACTTGTTACAACCTGACTTTAAAATATATAGCCATGTTATAGTATGAGGGCCCGCCATTGAAGAATAGGCACTTGCTGACCAGGCTCTATATATATATATATATATATATACATACATACATATACACACACACATATATATTATATATATATATATATATACATATATATATACACACACATACATACACACATATATATATGTATATATATATATATATACACACATACATATATATATATATATATATATATACACATACACATACATATACATATACATACACACACACACCCCAATATATATATATATATATATATACACACACACACACACACACATACATACATCCCAATATATATATATATATATATACACATACATACATACATACACACATATATATATATATATATATATATATATATACACACAGATACATACATACATACATACATACACACACATGTATATATATATATTTTTTTCAAAGACCTTAGAGAATAACATGCTGGTTATTGCAATTTTTTATGTCACAAGGTTTCTTGGAAAAATACACTTTAATTTAAAAAAAAAAAAAAACATAATATAATCCAAAATTTTTTTGTATAATATGAAAAATGATTTTTCACCAACTAAGGAGATACTTTACATATCATGCTTTAAAATTGCCTGCACTCGTGGAATGGCGCCAAAATATGGTACCTAAAAATCTCCATAGGTAACACTTAAAATATTCTTATAGGTTACCAGTTTAGAGTTACAGAGGAGGTCTAGTGCTAGAATTATTGCTCTCGCTCAGACATTTGCGGCAATACCTCACATGTGTGGTATGAACACCGTTTACATATGTGGGTGTGGCCTACATGCGTTTTAACCACTGCGTGCGAGCACATGAGAACCGGGGCGCTTTAAAAAAAAATGTTTTTATTTATTTTATGTCATTTTTTTAATTTTTGCACTGTCCCTTTAAAAAAAATAAATGTTTTATCACTTTTATTGCTATCACAAGGAATGTAAACATCCCTTTGCAATACCAATACATCATGACAGGTCCTCTTTATGGAGAGATCTGGGGTCTAGGCCTCTCCTCTACCCTTAAAAGCAAAAGATCAATAAAAAAAATATATTATTTTTGATATTTTGCTTTAAAAAAAATAAATGGCCATGTTTACTTGTGGCCAGAACTGAAAGTGACGTCATGACATTGCTCCAGTCCTCTTAGGGAATAGAGATGAGCGGAGGCCATCATTTCTTCGCTCATTTCTATGCCTAGCCCCTGTCAGTGCCGGATGGGTTCCTGGAGCTTCCAATCAGCCAGGTAAGCCCAGGAAAGTGACCACTAGAAAGTGACTGCCGCTCGGGACACTTTTATGAGAAAGGCTGGCGCCGGAGGGAAAAAATTGTATCTAGCTGCAGCCGTGACGTCAATTAATGTCAAAGTAATGACGTATTTTCCCAGTAAGGCGGTCAGCAAGTGGATAGTAGAATCGTTTCCTCCAATCTCTGCCCCTTAGGCTACTTTCACACTACTCTGTTGCAAAAACGTGGTAAAAATGCATATCAAATTTGACTGCATTGGCCTGGTCATTAAGGGGGCAAATCCTTCCGGTCCAGAACTGGTTAAATAGGAAAAAATGCCAGGACCGCAGATCCCAGCAGAGAGCCAGGTCCTGACTCCTGACTAGATAGAAAAAAACTGAAGTCCTAGAGTAGGAAGTGATGGTAAACCCTCTGGGACTGCCCCAAGGGCGTAACCAAAAAGGTTTCCGCCCAGTCTTACACCTGGAGAGGGAGAGCATAACCCCAATGGTCTGAAGACTTGAAGCTGTGTCTGTCAGTGAACGAAAGAGAAATGTATTTTTTCACGTTTGAAAAACCACTGCACAAAAACTGTGTGACATAAAACATTATCACAATATAAATAATTTTCACGATATACAATAAATTGGGGAAAATAGTGTTTATTTTTTGTTTTTTTAATTCATTAAAAAGTGTATTTTTTCCCCAAAATATGCGTTTGCAAAACTGCTGCGCAAATACCGTGTGACAAAAAAATTGCAACGATCACCATTTTATTCCCTAGGGTGTCTGCTAAAAAAAAAAAAAAAAAAAAATGTTTGGGGGTTATAAGTAATTTTGTAGCAAAAAATGCTGATTTAAACATGTAAACAAAAAGTGCCAGAAAAAGCCTTTTTTGGTAAGTGGTTATAAAAGTAATTTGGTTTTACAGATAAAGTAATAAAAAAACAAAAAAAAAATGAAATGGCTGTTTTAGAATGTTTGCAATGCAAGAATAAAAGTCCTGCTTGAAGTCATGCCCAACTGTCACAGGCGCAGATGCCATGAAAGGAAATCTCTATTTCAGAGTGTTGGGAAAAAAAAAAAAAAAAAACAGTCCTGCTCTAAGCCCCGCCCACTACACTATGGCAACACATGGTCACATGACCTGCTCTATAAATGCCAGTGCAGTGAGGGCAGAGCCTCTGATGACTCAGGAGGTTGAGGAGTGTGGATGTGTGTTATCTTTATCTGTCAAAAGACGAGCAATTATGGCAAATTCAATGCTGTTATTTTTTATTGTGTTGGCCATGACAACTGGAATGGCCAGAGGATTCCCAATACCATCAACAGGTAAGATTAAATATTAAATAATATCTGTATATCTTGAGGAAGGGGAAGGCACATTAGACTCATTTCACACAGCTAGCTCCCTGGGATAAAAATAGCTATTTGGATGAAAGTGGCAGTTATTTTCTTCTAAGTCCAACAGGATTTGAAAGCAACTGTCACACTACTAAATCAAAGAGCATTTTCTTTGTGTAAAAGCTTTATGAATTGAGTCTAATGGGGCTGCATTACTGAAAGAGTAGAATATGTTCACTTTTCCAATTTATTTACAAGATTATATATATATATATATATATATATATATATATATATATATATATATTTATTAATTAATTTATTTATTTTTTTTTTTAATTTTAGCAGAGACCCTAGAGAATAAAATGGTGGTCATAGCAATTTTTTATGTCACAAGGTTTTTGCGCAGCATTTTTTCTTGGAAAAATACAATTTAATTAACAATAATAAAATAAATTATATATATAATATATGCCCCAATTTTTTTTGTAGAATATGAAAGATGTTACACCAAGTAAATCGATACCTAACATATCATGCTTTAAAATTGGGT
Source organism: Pelophylax lessonae (assembly GCF_965119305.1). NCBI lineage: Eukaryota > Metazoa > Chordata > Amphibia > Anura > Ranidae > Pelophylax > Pelophylax lessonae. The sequence continues at coordinate 269,468,771 of NC_138774.1, read as the reverse complement.
GCACTAATGGAATGGCGCCAAACTACGGTACCTAAAAATCTCCGTAGGTGATGCTATAAATATTCCTATAGGTTACCAGTTTAGAGTTACAGAGGAGGTCTAGTGCTAGAATTATTGCTCTCGCTCAGACATTTGCGGCAACAGCTCACATGTGTGGTATGAACACCGTTTACATATGTGGGTGTGGCCTACGTGTGTTGTCACCACTGCATGTGAGAATGGGGGCGCTTTAAAAAAGTATTTTTTTTTAATTTTATGACATTTTTTTTAATTTTTGCACTGTCCCTTTAAAAAAATGTTTTATCACTTTTATTTCTATCACAAGGAATGTAAACATCCCTTTGCAATACCAATACAGCATGACAGGTCCTCTTTATGGAGAGATCTGGGGTCTAGGCCTCTCCTCTACCCTTAAAAGCAAAAGATCGATAAAAAATATATTATTTTGATATTTTGCTTTAATAAAAAAAAAAAAAAATGGCCTTGTTTACATGTGGCCAGAACTGGGAGTGACGTCATGACGTTGTTCCGGTCCTCCTAGGTCAATGATAGCGAACCTTGGCACCCCAGATGTGTTGGAACTATATTTCCCATGATGCTCAACAACACGGCAGAGTGCATGAGCACCATGGGAAATGTAGTTCCAAAACATCTGGGGTGCCAAGGATCGTCATCACTGTCCTAGGGTATAGAGATGAGCGGAGGCCATCATTCCTTCGCTCATCTCTATGCCTAGCCCCTGTCAGTACCGGATGGGTTTCCCCGAGCTTCTGATCAGCCAGGTAAGCCCAGGAAAGTGACCACCGGAAAGTGACTGCTGCTCGGGACACTTTTATGAGAAAGTCCAGGGCCTGAAGGAAAAAATGGTACCAAGTTATGGCATCTAGCTGCAGCCATAACGTCATTTAATGTCAAAGTATTGATGTATTTTCCCAGTAAGGCGGTCAGCAAGTGGATAGTAGAATCGTTTCCTCCAATCTCTGCCCCCAATGCTACTTTCACATTACTCTGTTGCAAAAACGTGGTAAAAATGCATATCAAATTTGACTGCATTGGCCTGGTCATTAAGGGGGCAAATCCTTCCGGTCCAGAACTTGTTAAATAGGAAAAAATGCCAGGACCGCAGATCCCAGCAGAGAGCCAGGTCCTTACTCCTGACTAGGCAGAAAAAAACTGAAGTCCTACAGCAGGAAGTGATGGTAAACCCTCTGGGACTGCCCCAGGGGCGTAACCAAAAAGGTTTCCGCCTAGTCTTACACCTGGAGAGGGAGAGCATAAGCCCAATGGTTTGAAGACTTGAAGCTGTGTCTGTCAGTGAACAAAAGAGAAAAATGTATTTTTTCGCGTTTGAAAAACCACTGCACAAAAACTGTGTGACATAAAAAATTATCACAATATAAATAATTTTCACGATCTACAAAAAATTGGGGAAAATAGTGTTTTTTTTTTTAATTCATTAAAAAGTGTATTTTTTCCCCAAAATATGCGTTTGCAAAACTGCTGCGCAAATACTGTGTGACAAAAAAATTGCAACGATCACTATTTTATTCCCTATGGTCTCTGCTTAAAAAAAAAAAAAAAAAGTATGTTTGAGGGTTATAAGTAATTTTCTAGCAAAAAATGCTGATTTAAACTTGTAAACAAAAAGTGCCAGAAAAAGCCTTTTTTGGTAAGTGGTTAATAAAAGTAATTAGGTTTTACAGATAAAGTAAACAAAAAAAAAAAATTAAATGGCCGTTTTAGAATGTTTGCAATGCAACAATAAAAGTCCTGCTTGAAGTCATGCCCAACTGTCACAGGGGCAGATGTCATAAAAGGAAATCTCTATTTCAGAGTGTTGGGAAAAAAAAAAACAGTCCTGCTCTAAGCCCCGCCCACTACACTGTGGCATCACATGGTCACATGACCTGCTCTATAAATGCCAGTGCAGTGAGGGCAGAGCCTCTGATGACTCAGGAGGTTGAGGAGTGTGGATGTGTGTTATCTTTATCTGTCAAAAGACGAGCAATTATGGCAAATTCAATGCTGTTATTTTTTATTGTGTTGGCCATGACAACTGGAATGGCCAGAGGATTCCCAATACCATCAACAGGTAAGATTAAATATTAAATAATGTCTGTAAATCTCGAGGAAGGGGAAGGGACATTAGACTCATTTCACAAAGCTAGCACCCTGGGATAAAAATAGCCATTTGGATGAAAGTGGCAGTTATTTTCCAACAAGATTTGAAAGCAACTGTCACACGTCTAAATCAAAGAGCATTTTCTTTGTGAAAAATCTTTATGAATTGAATCTAATGGGGCTGCATTACTGAAACAGTAGAATATGTTCACTTTGCCAATTTATTTTCAGCTAGATAACTGAATGACACGAAAATGTGCTGACTTTAGTCATCCCAATCCTGTATTTTGTTAATTTTCCTTGCACATGATTGGATATTCTTTGCAAAGTGAATTTTTCATTAGCTGTAGCTGAGCTCAAAAAGGATTTTTCTTTAAAAAAAAAAAAGACAATTATTTCTGAATTCAAAAATATTTTTAAAATCACAGTCATCAGGCTTTGTTTTATAAGCCTCAGATCCTGCAGTAGCCGTTGTAAGGCAAATAGAGGCCATAGATGTACACATTTTACTTGAGGCGACATGGGAATTTCAATGTACATTATTACAAATATTATGTTATATAAGTTGTATTTACTAGTGGAAGTAGTAAGGGAGTTTGGGGTTCTAAATCTAAAACTACCGATTTGTTATGAAAATGACCCGAATGATTCTCATATTTTGTTTATTTTTGTTTACAGAGAAAACAAATGTTGTATCTCCAATGGGAACAAATACGCCAGCGGATGCTGATGGTAAGTAGGAGCTTCTTATTTCATCATAGAATAATTGTAAAATGTATTCCTTAGCAATCGTTTGCATGTCCATTAGGATGCCTACAGATAAAGCATCATCACCTGTTACAACCTGACTTTAAAATATATAGCCATGTTATAGTATGAGGGCCCGCCACTGAAGAATAGGCACTTGCTGACCAGGCTCTATATATATATATATATATATATATATATATATATATATATATATATACACATATATATACACGCACATATATATATATATATATATATATATATATATATATATATATATATATATATATATATATATATATATATATACACACACACATACATACATACATACACACACATATATATATATATATATATACATATACACACACACACGTATATATATATTTTTTTTTTCAAAGACCCTAGAGAATAACATGCTGGTTTTTATGTCACAAGGTTTTCTTGGAAAAATACACTTTCATTTAAAAAAAAAAAAAACCATAATATAATCCAAAATTTTTTTGTATAATATGAAAAATTATTTTTCACCAACTAAAGAGATACCTTACATATCATGCTTTAAAATTGCGTGCACTCGTGGAATGGCGCCAAAATATGGTACCTAAAAATCTCCGTAGGGGACACTTAAAATATTCCTATAGGTTACCAGTTTAGAGTTACAGAGGAGGTCTAGTGCTAGAATTATTGCTCTCGCTCAGACATTTGCGGCAATACCTCACATGTGTGGTATGAACACCGTTTACATATGTGGGTGTGGCCTACATGCGTTTTCACCACTGCGTGCGAGCACATGAGAACCGGGGCGCTTTAAAAAAAAAATTTTTTATTTATTTTATGTCATTTTTTAAATGTTTGCACTGTCCCTTTAAAAAAAATAAATGTTTTATTACTTTTCCTGCTATAACAAGGAATGTAAACATCCCTTTGCAATACCAATACAGCATGACAGGTCCTCTTTATGGAGAGATCTGGGGTCTAGGCCTCTCCGCTACCCTTAAAAGCAAAAGATCAATGAAAAAAATATATTATTTTTGATATTTTGCTTTAAAAAAAAAAATGGCCTTGTTTTCTTGTGGCCAGAACTGGAAGTGACGTCATGACATTGCTCCAGTCCTCTTAGGGTATAGAGATGAGCGAAGGCCATCATTCCTTTGCTCATCTCTATGCCTAGCCCCTGTCAGTGCCGGATGGGTTCCCGGAGCTTCCGATCAGCCAGGTAAGCCCAGGAAAGTGACCACTAGAAAGTGACTGCCGCTCGGGACACTTTTATGAGAAAGGCCGGCGCCGGAGGGAAAAAATTGTATCTAGCTGCAGCCGTGACGTCAATTAATGTCAAAGTAATGACGTATTTTCCCAGTAAGGCGGTCAGCAAGTAGATAGTAGAATCGTTTCCTCCAACCTCTGCCCCTTAGGCTACTTTCACACTACTCTGTTGCAAAAACGTGGTAAAAACTATCAAATTTGACTGCATTTCCTGTGAAAAAAAGACAGATTTTTCTTTCGCTTTTTTAATGCAAAAACTGAAGAAAAACTGATCGTAGTGAAAGCAACCTTATTATAAAGCTGATCACACATTACAATCTTCTCATATCTCATAATATACTTATTACAGTTCAACTAAAAATGTTCTTTTGGATAGAATGGGGGAAGGATTACAACCTCTCCAGGTATTATTGAGTTCTGCGTCTGTTGGAGATCTCTCCTCCCTTTTTGAGCATTTTTGGAAGTGTATTTCAAGTGTTTTAGAAGTGTATTACAAGCGTTTTACAGTTTCAGGCGTTTCAGTAACTCTAAACTGGTAACCTGTAAAGGCATTTTAAGCGTTGCCTATGGAGGTTTTTAAGTACCGTAGTTTGTCGCCATTCCACGAGCGTGCGCAATTTTAAAGCGTGACATGTTCGGTATCTAATTACTCGGAGTAACATCATCTTTCATATTATACAAAAATATTGGCACATAAATTATTATTATTTTTTTTTTTTAATTAATTTACCACTTTAGCCCCGGAGGATTTGGCTGCTCAAACACCAGGCCCTATTTTGCCATTCGGCACTGCGTGACCTGAACGGACAATTGCGCAGTCGTGTGACGCTGTACCCAAACTAAATTGACGTTCTTTTTTTCCCACAGGCAGAGCTTTCTTTTGGTGGTATTTGAACACCTGTGCGATTTTTATTTTTTGCGCTATAAACAAAAAAAGAGCGACAATTTTGAAAAAATACAAATATTTTTCACATTTTTTTTATATGAAATTCTCAAAAAAAATTTAAAAATCAAAATGTTTTAACATTTTAGGCCAATTTGTTTTCGGCTACATATTTTTGGTAAAAAAAAAAAAAATCGCAATAAGTGTATTTTGATTGGTTTGCGCAAAAGTGATTGCATTTACAAACTACGGGAAAGAGTCATTTCTGTTTTTATTGTTTTTTTTTTTAACTAGTAATGGCAGCGATCTGCGATTTTTTTTTTTGCGGGACTGCGACATTGCGGCGGACAGATCGGACCCCTTACTGACATTTTTGACACTTTTGGGGGTACCAGTGAAATTACTAAAGTAATCAGTGCTATAAATATGCACTGTTACTGTAAAAATGACACGGGCAGGGAAGGGGATAACTTTACTGGTGATCAAGGGGTTAAGTGTGTCCCTAGGGGCGTGATTCTAGCTGTCAGGGGGCGTGGCTTGTGAAGTAATCACAGAGAAATGCGATCCTATACAGCAGAATCACATAGCCTCTGTCATTACTTCAGTGAGAATGAAAGACGGCTGTGTTTACATCAGCCGTCTGTCCTTCTCTCACTGCTGCGGGAGATCGCGAGTGGCCGGGGGCCATCAGAGCCACCGGACACAAGCACTGGCTCCCCAGCTGACAAGCGGGGACGAGAGCGCGATCGCCCCCTAGCTTCTCTACATGTACGATGCTTTGCCTGGGAGAGCGCCAGACTGCCGCCGTACAACTGCGGTGGGCAGTCGGCAAGCAGTTAAAAACTGGATTTTTGTCTTACCGTAAAATCCTGTCTCCTTTTCTCCCTTTCTTTTCTTATTTGGGTACAGTGTCACACGACCGCGCAATTTTCTGTTAAAGTAACGCAGTGCCGAATCGCAAAAAATGGCCTGGTCATTAAGGGGGCAAATCCTTCCGGTCCAGAATTGGTTAAATAGGAAAAAATGCCAGGATCGCAGATCTCAGCAGCGAGCCAGGTCCATACTCCTGACTAGGCAGAAAAAACTGGAGTCCTAGAGCAGGAAGTGATGGTAAACCCTCTGGGACTGCCCCAAGGGCGTAACCAAAAAGGTTTCCGCCTAGTCTTACACCTAGAGAGGGAGAGCATAACCCCAATGGTCTGAAAACTGGAAGCTGTGTCTGTCAATGAACGAAAGAGAAATGTATTTTTTCACGTTTGAAAAACCACTGCACAAAAACTGTGTGACATAAAACCTTATCCAACACGATTTGAAAGCAACTGTCACACGTCTAAATCAAAGAGCATTTTCTTTGTGAAAAATCTTTATGAATTGAGTCTAATGGGGCTGCATTACTGAAACAGTAGAATATGTTCACTTTGCCAATTTATTTTCAGCTAGATAACTGAATGACACGAAAATGTGCTGACTTTAGTCATCCAAATCCTGTATTTTGTTAATTTTCCTTGCACATGATTGGATATTCTTTGCAAAGTGAATTTTTCATTAGCTGTAGCTGAGCTCAAAAAGGATTTTTCTTAAAAAAAAAAAGTGACAATTATTTCTGAATTCAAAAATATTTTTAAAATCTTAGGCTTTGTTTTATAAGCCTCAGATCCTGCAGTAGCCGTTGTAAGGCAAATAGACACCATAGATGTACACATTTTACTTGAGGCAACATGGGAATTTCAATGTACATTATTACAAATATTATGTTATATAAGTTGTATTTATTAGTGGATGTAATAAGGGAGTTTGGGGTTCTAAATCTAAAACTACCGATTTATTATGAAAATGACCCGAATGATTCTCATATTTTGTTTATTTTTGTTTACAGAGAAAACAAATGTTGTATCTCCAATGGGAACAAATATGCCAGTGGATGCTGATCGTAAGTATGAGCTTCTTATTTCATCATAGAATAATTGTAAAATTGGTTCCTTAGCAATCATTTGCATGTCCATTAGGATGCCTACAGATAAAACATCATCACTTGTTACAACCTGACTTTAAAATATAGCAGCTTTGTTATATTATGAGGGCCCGCCATTGAAGAATAGGCACTTGCTGACCAGGCTATATATATATATATATATATATATATATATATAAATATATATATAGTTATATTTATATATATTTTTTTTTTTTGCAGAGACCCTAGAGAATAACATGCTGGTCATTGCAATTTTTTATGTCACAAGGTTTTCTTGGAAAAATACACTTTAATTAAAAAAAAAAACACATAATATATGCCCCAATTTTTTTGTATAATATGAAAGATGTTACACTAAGTAAATCGATACCTAACTTATCATGCTTTTAAAATTGTGTGCACTCGTGGAATGGCGCCAATCTACGGTACCTAAAAATCTCCGTAGATGATAGCTTTAAATATTTCCTATAGGTTACCAGTTTAGAGTTACAGAGGAGGTCTAGTGCTAGAATTATTGCTCTCGCTCAGACATTTGCGGCAATACCTCACATGTGTGGTGTGAACACCGTTTACATATGTGGGTGTGACCTACATGTGTTTTCACCATTGCGTGCAAACACATGAGAACCAGGGCGCTTTAAAAAATTACTTTTTTCAAATTTATTTTATGACTTTTTTTTTCCATTTTTGCACTGTCCCTTAACAAAAAAAAAAAAAAAATGTTTTGTCACTTTTATTGCTATCACAAGGAATGTAAACATCCCTTTGCAATACCAATACAGCATGACAGGTCCTCTTTATGGAGAGATCTGGGGTCTAGGCCTCTCCGCTACCCTTAAAAGCAAAAGATCAATAAAAAATATATTATTTTTGATATATTGCTTTAAAAAAAAAAAAAAGGCCTAGTTTACATGTGGCCAGAACTGGAAGTGACGTCATGACGTTGTTCCGGTCCTCCTAGGGCAGTGATGGCGAACCTTGGCACACCAGATGTTTTGGAACTACATTTCCCATGATGCTCACCAACACTGCAGAGTGGGAAATGTAGTTCCAAAACATCTGGGGTGCCAAGGTTCGCAATCACTGCCCTAGGGTATAGAGATGAGCGGAGGCCATCATTCCTTCGCTCATCTCTATGCCTAGCCCCTGTCAGTGTTGGATGGGTTCCCGGAGCTTCCGATCAGCCAGGTAAGCCCAGGAAAGTGACTGCCGCTCGGGCCACTTTTATGAGAAAGTCGGGCGCCTGAAGGAAAAAATGATACCGGGTTATGGCATCTAGCTGCAGCCATAACGTCATTTAATGTCAAAGTAATGACATATTTTCACAGTAAGGCGGTCAGCAAGTGTATAGTAGAATTGTTTCCTCCAACCTCTGCCCCTTAGGCTACTTTCACACTAATCTGTTGCAAAAACGTGGTAAAAACGCATATCAAATTTGACTGCATTTCCTGTGAAAAAAGGACATAAATCTCAAACATACCAGAAACGCAACAGCGGGTGCATTTTTGATGAGTTTTCCATTCATTTCTATGGGGAGTTGCATTTTTTGGTGGATTTTATTTTTTTTTACCACACCAAACATGCATCAAAAATGCAGCTTGCAGGGCTTAGAAAATTGCAACGGATCTGCAACTGACCAGTGTGAAGAGTTCCATAGGATTTAATGTTCATGCATTTTTCTTCCGCTTTTTAATGCAAAAACGGAAGAAAAACAAATCGTAGTGAAAGCAACCTTAAGCCCCGTACACACGCAACGATTATCGGCCGACCGATCGGCCGTCTTTTGTCCAGTGTTGTTGTGTTGGTTGAAATGTGCTCTAGACTGCACACGAATTATCTCGGCCAACAAAAACCAACTTCAGAAGTGATGTCATGTGCTGGTTTACTTTCCGTGTGTTTTTTTCTTCTCTGAGCATGCCCAGTCTTGCTCATCTGAATTTTGTCTGCCGAAATCTGTACTGACTGACGGAAAATCGGCCGTTCTGTTGACGGCCAACAAAAATTTTATAGCCTGCACACCAGATTTTATTCGGCCGAAAAGTCGGAGTCGGTTGTCGGAAGTATCATACTAACAAGCCGAAAATCGGCCGATTGGACGTTGGCCGAAAATTCACGGCCAACAATCGTTGCGTGTGTACGAGGCATTATTCTAAAGCTGATCACACATTACAATCTTCTCATATCTCATAATATACTTATTACAGTTCAACTAAAAATGTTCTTTTGTATAGAATGGGGGAAGGATTACAAACTCTCCAGGTATTATTGCTGTCTGCGTCTCTGTTGGAGATCTCTCCTCCTTTCCTTTACGGTTTGTTCACATCTCAACAAAGTGTTTTCATTTGAGAGTTTTTGAGCAGTTTTGGAACTGTATTACAAGTGTTTTAGAAGCATATTATAAGCGTTTTACAGTTTCAGGCGTTTTTGTTTAGCCAATGGATCATAACACTAAATGGAGGAAACTAGGGATGAAGAACTGCTGCTTTCACAGAAAACGCTTGTAAAACACTCATGTCACGCGCTTTCAGGCGTTTCTATTGAAGTCGATATGCTTGTAATCTGCCAAAAAGCAGCTTGTGTACTTTTTAGAGCGACAGGCATTTTGTTTTAGGCACCTGAACGCTCATATGTGAACATGGACCGTTGAAATTAATAGGATTTGGTTTGTTGAGCGTTTTAGAGCTGCAAGCTTCAAGCTGAAAATCGATCACGTGTGAACGGGGCCTAAATGACCCAGAGGTGGGGCCTGAGGGGAAATTTAGAAGAGACACAGACAACATTAAAGGCCCGTACACACTTGACGGAAATCAGACGAAATATCCTCCAATTTTTCTCTCTCTTGCTCAGCGTTCATAACTGTTTTTAGTTAACAGTGCATAATGTTCACGATTTTTTTTTTTTTGGACATTTGTTCCTAGACTTCCGGGTCGTCAGCAACTTCAGATCATGCGCGGTCTTTCGTATCCGATTTTTCGCGGACGTACTGCCTACACCTTTATACAAAAATTGGTCGTCTGGTGACGGACGATAAAAATTTTGGTGTTTGTCCCTCTGTTTTTTTCGTTGAAAATGTCGGCATCGACTGCTGAAAGTTGTGTACACACTAGCCGAAAATCGTACGATTTTACCTCGGACGTGTAAGAAGACTTTTATCAGGATGTGAGAAAGGGTTAAAACTGGTCATGGCGATCTCTGGTTTTATTCCCTCACTTCCTGCCCAGGTGTCACTGATAGAAGTTGAAAAAAACAGCAATAAAACCTGGCAGGGGTTATAATGGTCTACCCAAAACATAGAACTTTAATGCTATTACTAATTGTCGCTATTATAGAATGTCTTTTCTAAATATTACTTTTTTTTTTCTCCTCTTTATAGAAATGGATAATGGGTACTTTTCAGTTGATGAAGACTACTTAGAGGAAGGTAAGTTACTATACTGTAGTAATAACAATGTAAGCGCACCTGCCAATACATAAAAAAAAATATTAAGCAGTGTGACAGGCTGATAGGAGGCCTCATCATGACAGTGGCATATCACAATCCAGGACGACTGTGCCAAAACCGTGTCTCACAGCAAAATAAAGTATTTCCCCATAGGTCCCCACCGCATTGTGCCACTGGATTTACTGGGGGGATGTGCTGGGCAAAAAAATTCCCATAAGCTATATTACACTTTGAGGGAGAAGGATCTAGCACAACCATAAATGTTTCCTATCAGTACCTACAGTCAATGAATGATGCCAGTTTTTTTTTTCTTTTAGATTTGGATAGAATTGGAAAAGGTTAGAACCCCTGTCAGGTTTTCTCTATCTGGTCAAGATGGAGAGGCCTGGCGGTGAAGTAACAGTCTCCACTTAACCCTATGAGAGAACGCTTTGCATGTATTTAGTGCATGGCGTACGGTGTATGGCATCTATGCTGAGCGAGTGACCTCCTGTATTCACTATGCAGCAGGGCAGCTGCCTGGCACAGGATACAAAGGCGATCACTGTAGTATTGGTTTCCAGGGGGGATCCCTCAGGAATGGCACTTGTATAGTTGGGGCCCTTTCACACTGCTGTTCAAAAACAGGTTTTAAATGCGTTGCACTAAAATGTAGCGCAACACATATGTGGTGAATAACTCAATGTTAAGGACGTCAGCAGAGGCCGGCTCTGCATTAAAATGTAGCACAACACATATGTGGTGAATAACTCAATGTTAAGGACGTCGGCAGAGGCCGGCTCTGCTACTCACTGGTTGTTAAGTAGCCATGGACGTCCGCAGGTAGGGGGCAAATGCCCCCCCTGGAATCTGAATGTCCCCTTTGAAGCGGTTAAGCCACTTTATACTATCCTGTATGGTCCGTTTTATAATCCTGTGTGCCCCTGTGTCTGTGTATTAAAAAATAAGGCTTTCTTTACCAGTTTTCAGAGCGCCGAGCACCGCTCACGTGACCCGTCAGGTCTCTCCTCTCCCCGTCTGACAGCTGCCTGAAGTTGGTGGGGCCAAGGATTCCTCGCTGTCGTCAGTTGGGAGGAGAAGGGGAGGAGGGGTGGATGGGAGGCAGTGGGTCACTTGAGCAGCGATTGACGCTCTGAAAACTTATTTTTATAAAACACAGACACTGGGCACACAGGATTATTAAACAGACTGTAGAAAGGATATGAAACTTTAAATTAATCTACAGCAGCTGGAGGGGAGGGGGGGCACTGACACAGGAGCAGGCAGGGAGGGAGGGGGGAGAGAGAACAGAGGACGACAGGAGGGCTGCAGGAGGCACATAGACTGACCACGGTGTCTGGGCTCAGCAGCCACGGTATACCGTGGTCAGTTTACAGAGGGGAGGACATAGCCAGGCAGGATCAGCCAGGTATTTTAGGTAATACCGGGGGGCAAATTACACAGCACAAGCACTGTGCTGTATAACATGCTTTAAGGGAACAGGATCAACTTTTTTTCTTACTAAATACTCTAAATAAGTATAATGTCTAAGCCCCTCCCCTTCATAACATTGTTAAAAAGGGACGGAGCAATGGGCGACCTTAAAATTATGCCCTCCCCCTGAAAAAAGTTCTGCGGATGCCCATGTAAGTAGCCTGCACTCTCCAGTGTCTTTAACAACCAGCGGATAGCTCATAGGTGTGCGCAGCCTATTGCATTAGGGTGTGCACCCCACAGCCCAAACACATATCCGTGTGTAAATACTGATGGTGCCAGTAGGGTAGAGATCGGGGTTTGTAGTTCTATTGTTATTTTTTATTCTTTTTTACAATTTTATTTTTTTTGTTAGCACAGTTAGGGAGTTTTGGTGAAAATATCAGGGGTCTAAACAGGGGGAATCTGCACCACAAGGGGTGATTAGGGTGTGCCCAGGCACACCTGGCACACCCTGTGCGCACGCCTATGGGATAGCTAAACATACAATGCCCCCCATACTTCCATGGTGGTCACCTCCAGCTCCTCTCTGCTCAGTCTCTTGCGGAGCAGCCATTGCTACCACTGGACACTGCGGTGGGGGAAGGAGTGGGGAGCGGAGCAGGATAGCCAGGAACAACTTGGTGGCTCTGTGAACGTAAGGGAAGGAGAGGGGGCGGCCAGACCGACTAAGAGACTAAGCAGAGAAGAGATGGGGTGACCACCATGTAGGTAACGGGGGGGGCATTGTACGTGTAGTTATTCGCTGGTTGTTAAGCTTGCTGATATATGCTGGCTCCTTAATAACCAGCTATGTGCTGGTTAAGGAAGCCGGCAAATGCCAGCTCCTTGGCAGCCGGCATTTTATTTAACAATAAATGTCATGTAACCCAAAAACGCACCTAAAAACCCACCAGCATGCGTTTTTGGTGCGTTTCCATTGACATACAATGGAAGGTGCTTTTATGGCACACTTTTGAAAGGCGCACAAAAGATGCAGCATACATGACTTTTCAGACCACAGCACAAACGGAGTGCAGCCATGTAAAAAATCACAGAGGTTTTAAAAGGAAACAGTTTTGTTGCGCTTTTCTCACGCTGGACAGGGCTGTCTTTAATACAGGGCAAAAGGGGCAGCTGCCCTGGGTCCAGTCATTGTTGTGGGGCCCAAAGCAGCTGCCCCTTGAGCCCACACTGCCCACAAATAGTTGATAAGTGGATTCAAGAGGGCCCAAGAAAAAGTTTGCCCAGGGTGCAATCAATATTAAAGGCGGCCCTGACGCTGGATAGGCGCTTTCTAGTAAGCAGTGTGCAGGGAGGGGCCCTAACATTAATCCAAGCTGAAGCAATCTCAGTTTCCAAAGAAATGCATACCTACACTTCAGCTTTAATAAAAAAAAAATAATAATTTACTTCGGTTTGTGTTGCTGTTAGAGATTTTTACCAGACAGAGACATTAACTGCAGTAAAACCTATTGTTCTAACTTTGCACATAATATAATAAATATAAAAGACTACTTATCTAATTTGTTATTATTTTTTTTATGCAGATTCATCAGGTGAACAATTTCAAGATGATCGGCGATCAGGTGAAAAATCTAGAGCTATTCAGAAATCGGATGAAAAACTTGGAGCTAATCAGAAGAAAGGTAAGTTAGATGTTCTGAGTGAGGCTGGGTTCACAGAATGTATATGCAAATTTGATGCGGGTTTCCCTGTATCCAATTCTCATGACATGCGAGTGCGACTGGCTCTCAATGGAGCCTGTTCACACAGGTCCAGGGCAGATTGAAAAAGGGTCCTGTGCATGTTTGGGTTTGGTTCAGGTGCCAATTCAGGGAAAAATTCAGACCTGAATTTTACCTGAATCGGTGGCTGTTCACTAGACCCCAGGCACCAACCCGTAGGCTGCACATATGTGAAATTGGCCTAAATTGGTAAATCTGCACTGTGTCAGGAGTAGGGTTGCCACCTCATCTCTTTAACCCCTTCAGCCCCGGAAGGTTTTACCCCCTTCCTGACCAGGCCCTATTTTGCGATTCGGCACTGCTTTACTTTAACGGACAATTGCCCGGCCGTGCGACGCTGTACCCATACAAAAATTAAGTCCTTTTTTCCCACATATAGAGCTTTCTTTTGGTGGTATTTGATTACCTGTGTGATTTTTATTTTTTGCACTATAAACAAAAAAGAGCGACAATTGTGAAAAAAAAAAAAACAATATATTTTTCACATTCTGCTATATAAAAAATATTTAAAAATCCAAATTTTTTAACATTTTAGGCCAATTTGTTTTCTGATACATATTTTTGTTAAAAAAAAAAAAAATCGCAATAAGCGTATTTTGATTGGTTTGCACAAAAGTTATCGCGTTTACTAACTACGAGAAAGATTTATGTCATTTTTATTGTTTTTTTTTTTTTTTACTAGTAATGGCGGCGATCTGTGCTTTTTAGTGGGACTGCGAGATAGCGGCGGACAGATCAGACCCCTAACTGACATTTTTGACACTTTTTGGGGACCAGTGACACTAATACCGTAATTATGCACGGTTACTGTATAAATGACACTGGCAGGG